>NC_056733.1:206147243-206424943 GCF_019279795.1 Protopterus annectens
CTCTCAGTGTGTGTGTGTGTGTGTGTGTGTGTGTGTATGTGTGTGCGCGTGTGCGTGTGTGTGATCTCTCTCAACCTCTTAGAACAGGAAATCTGGACAAAGCCATAAATAGTGGGGCACAAAGGCCCAAAAATAGGGACACGTTTTCAACACTGGTCTTTCAAACTTAGAAAGTTGATAGAATAACATTCTGCATTAGCATGAATTTTCTGAAGGGTATGAACTCCGAAACTCAAATGCCTATTTTTCTGATTTCAGCTCTCAATGATTTGCCAGAAAACCACAATTTTATACGAAACAGACCAAAAATATGAGGCAAAAGTCAGGACATTTGGCGAAAATCTGCACAGCTGTAAGTGTGTGTGTCTCTGTGTGTGGAAAATGCATGTTAACAGAAACCATGTTATTCTAGAAAGTTTATAAGAGCAATATTTAAAGTCCGTCCCTATTTTTGTTCCTTTGTTCCCTTTATTATGGCTGTGTCTACATTTCTTGTGGTAAGACTTTGAGAGGTATGGAAACCTTTCAGGAAATGCTGCTGCCAGGGGATCGTTTGATTGCTCTCTGTGTGTGGAATGCATGGCAACAGAAATCATGTTACTCTAGCAAGTTTATAAGAGCAATACTTAAAGTCCATTGCTCGATCGCTGTGTGTGTGTGTGTGTGTGTGTTGGTGGTAGAGTGGCCATTATTTTTCAAAGCTACAGGGAGCCACTGCCGAGAGGTGGAAGAGCTGCAGTTTGCAGACCCCTGCACTAGGGGGTTCTGAGAATACCTCTCAACTGGCCAGACTGTTGCAGAACATCCAGGTTTATTGCTCATATTTTGTCTCTGTTCCACAAATTATTCTAATTGCTCTGGAAAATCATTGTGATGATCTGAGGACATAATGTCAGTTCCAGACCTCACATCCTTCAGAAAACGCATGCCGAAACAAAGCCTGTTAATCAAGCAAATTTCTATATCTGTAAGAACAATATATGAAATACGTTCCTGGTTGTGGCCCACTGTAGCCTTTGTCCAGATTTCTTGCACTAACAGATTGAGAGATATGGTTCTGAGATACGATTGCACTACATGTTATGAGTGTGTGTGTGTGTGTGTGTGTGTGTGTGTGTGTGTGTGTGTGTGTGTATCTGTCCTCTGTGCAGATGGGATGACACCAGTGCTCAGGCTGTGGTTGACTACAGTGTGGAATGGTTCTGAGAGCCCATACCTGTGCTCATGTGGGATGCAGCCAGGGATGGTATCATGACTATGGAGACCTCTGTGTGTTGCCTTTGAGAGGGCATTACAGATCTGCTTCCTGATGATGAGGGGAGGGGGGAGGCAGATGCTGCACATGCACATGTATCACTGGGGAGACAAGGGGATGGTGTTTACACTTCACCTGTCTGCAGCTGGTTGCTTATATCTATGCCATATGTGAATGTGGTGTTACTGACCAAGACTACAGAGCAGATTTGTGCGTTACCTCTGGAATTGCAGACACGTGTGGAAGGCTTAGTGATCTGCCTTGGTGGATGTGTCCAATTTGCACTCAAAGACAGCATTAGGATACATCACCTGTGCCCTTATTTGCTTGTACAGACCAAGGTGACATTGCTTCCAGTGAGGCACCTGTTCCTTCTTGGCCCGTCCAGCACTTGTTTCTACCTATTATGGTATTTGTGTATTGCTGCTATCCACCACAGGTATTTACCCTACCTTGAGGGAGATGATGTTGCCCTGTCAGGTACTGCTGAGTCCATACAGCTATGTGGGTGCCCACACAGTATTGTGGTGTGGGCCTGGACAATGCTGCTAATTCCAACAAATGGGACATTGGCTGTACAGCTACTTCTACCTGCTCTGGGGGAACCTATAGTCATTTGTGTACAGTTCATTCTGTTTGACACTGTAAGGGGGGGGGGGTGACCTGAACTGTGATGGCTATGTGGGCAGATATTACCAAGGGGGATGGCACTGTGGGAGTGCTACAGTGGCTACTCATGTTGGTTAGGACCAGGTACATGAGATTCCCACCTGCTGTAGGGGTGTTGACCAGCTGATCCACTGCATTTCCATTGACAAAGCCAAGGAATCTATGTGCATTCATGTTCAGGTGGCATAGGTCAGGCACACTATGGCTGGGTATTTGAAGTCACCCAGGAGCAGGGTAGATGACTGAATCCTGACAGATTCCAGCAGGTTCCAATAGATGTGGTGGGTGTCCATAGTCATGGTTGGAGCCCTGAGCAGGTTCCAATAGATGTGGTGGGTGTCCATAGTCATGGTTGGAGCCCTGTAGCTAGCTATGATTTGAGTTGGTATTTTGTCAACTGTTATGCACTCAGGATGTCACCCATGCGGCATACTGTTTGGCCAGCTTGGAGGTATGTGTATGCTAATGTTCAACACTCCACCACCTGTAGCACTGCAGGCCTCCATTTGGGGACTAAACGTATGATGGGATAAGTGACCTGGCAAGGCTGGTGTGCTCTCCAAAGCTAGACAGCAGGTATCAGTGACTGCACAAATGTCAGCATCCTACAGGACAAGGTACGCTTGCATTGACATAGGTGTCATGGTAAGACACCCAGATCCTGTTAGCGCAAGACATCTGCACAAAGGCACACATCAGTGGTGGGCAAAGACCAGTAAATAGTGTCACTTTATGAATCTAGCTGAAACACACTTATTGGCCAGCAAAGACGGTATCACATTTACAGGTGTACTCTGCAGGACATGACATCTAACAATGCAACATATGCTAATTTGTTATGACTGCAGTCTTTAATGGGTTGCCAGTGATGTGCTGGAAAATAAACAACTATATGAAGCATTGACTACAAATATGAGGCAAACATGTGGTCAGTCTGCAACACTCTGGACGGTTGGCATGTATGGGCTCTGTTTATCACAGATTTCACCACACACATCTGCACCTGTCATGTGGTATGCACAAACCCTATGTACATCTATTGCATTTGTAAGACAAGCATAAGAATCAGAGTAGCATTCACAGGTGACATATGACTAATTACAACATCCTAGGTAGCTGGCCTACCAGTGACACACTCAGTATTGGACAACAGAGACTCCATTAGTAGTCATACATGAGCTGACCATTGCTGGTGTGAGTCAGGGGCCAGAGATGTGCTCCATGTCAATGCAGGCAGGGCAAGCAGAAATGTCCATAGGTGCTGGACAGCAGCATATGAGCCCATCAGGTCTTGTTGCAGCCTAGTGTTTAATGTCTCATTTGACATCATTGCATCCCATTATATGCTTACATGACTGACATACCTGTTATAGTGCTCAGAAGTTACCTCAAAACAATGCAATTGGTTAGGTTTGTGCAGTCACAGTCTGTCTTTATGTAGATGGGTTGCATAGGCAGCAGTTTGCCTTTTGTAGGTACTGCTCATGAACAGGTGATGGCCTGCACACCAAACGGTGTCTCCCACTTGCCACTTACATCCAGAGCAGCTATGTTGTCCTTCCATTTGCCAATGCCATAGCAAGACAGTGCTATAATGACAGCCTTCATGTGGGCCTTGCCCCTTTCCCTTGCCTGTGTGGAGGACATTATGGAGGTGTGGGGGGGGCTACAGCTTTATAGACAATAGGTGGGAATACCTCTCAGGAGAGGACATGTAGAGACAGCCCAACAGCATTGGGAACAAAGCCCCAGAATTGGGTACAGATTTTAAGTCAGTAGTGCTGTTATACACACAGAGGGTTGCTAGTTTAACAGGGTTCATCTGGGCATGCATTTTTTGTGTGACTTGACGTCTGAGTGAGATATGTCTCTGACATACTTCTCAACCATCCAGATGTCCACAGACTGCCCAGAGGTTCACCTGTTATGTCTTGTCTGTTCCTCAGACGTCTGTTTTTGTGGAAGCAGTAGGATAATGTGAGGATTGTAGTCAGTAACTATTGATATCCATTGGTGTTTCAGACATCATATCCTTCAGGGATGTTATGTTACAACAAAGCCTGTGACACTGTCAACTATTTCAGTTTGTAACACCATTATGTGAGCTATGTCCCTCTTTCCAGCCCCCTGTCCCCTAAGTATGTCATGCTTTGTCCAGATGTCTTGCAGTAAGAGGGTCAGAGGTATGTGATATCATTATTTATTGACTGCCCTAAAGGTATCATCCCATTGACTTAGCAGATTTCTGGGAGTGGTATGTTGCAGTGGCCATGAATATGGTCTCACACCCTGGGCATTCTGTGGAAATATTTATATATGAGAGTTAGGTATGTCTGTCCATTGTGAAGCAAATGACAAGATTGCGTAGAAGTGTTGTGTGAGGATGTTTGGTTGGTTGGGTAGGGAGAGTAGCAGATGTGAGTGTCACAGATTATTTTTCTATCTGACTGTGCATGCTGCTATGGCTGCTGGTGGTCTATCAGGTGTGCATGTTTGTAGGGGCAAACTGAGAAAGGTCCTTTAACACCTCAGGATTCCCAGTACACTGCGAGTTGGGCCAGTATTTGTCAGTGTATTGTGTGACTGGGAATCAGGATATGCTCGTTCAAACAGTCATTCTACTCTGGAGTTAATTTGGAGTACTGGTATGTTGCTGTGACTGTGGTGCAAATGGTTGTGGGTGGACATTTATGCACCATTATCTGCTTTTACCTACAGTTCCATCCCTGTAGTGCATGATATATTTGGATATACATGGGTAATTGCCCAGAGCTGATTTGGGTTAGTGTCGTGTCGGTCTTATTGTGGTTCAGAAGGTGCAGGGTGACATGGTTGGCGGCTGTCATGGGTTTTTCCATTCTGTTACATGACTACTACGGTCATACCTCTTCACTGTCCAGATGTCTGGACACTGTCGTGATGTGTGGCTCATATGTTTTGTCTGTTGGCCACAACAGTTGCGGGTTTCTAAGAAATCACTGGGATGACGTGAGCATTGACATCAGTAAATAATGACATTAATTTGTGTTTCAGACCTGGAATCTATCTGGCATTGTATGTTAAAGCAAACCATGCACACTCTAGCAGATTTCTACATGCATGACAGCCATATTTCACAGATTTCACCATTGCTTACCCTTTATCCCCCCAGTTTGTTGGGCTATTTGCAGATGTGTTGCAGTAAGAGGTGTGTGTGTGCGTGTATGTATATATATATATATATATATATATATATATATATATATATATATATATATATATATATATATATATATATATATATGCACATATATATTGGTATGTACATATATATATATGTATATGACAGTACTATGGATATGTAATTCCCCCTTATGTTGAATTACTGTTGTGCATGATATGTTTGTAAAAACATTACAGATTCCTGTAGTGGTACATTCCTGTGCTTGTAGTGCACAGCATCCCACGTTCGAGACTTGGCAGGGCTAATTATTTTGCTACTAAGCAGAACAAGGGCTGATGGAGACACAGTGATTAAGGCACTTTTAAGCAGCTGTAAGCAGGTTTGTGCGGTTTTGTGTGGTGCTAAGCGTTGCTAAGAGAAGGTTAAATAAATCCTCTTAGCTTCACTTAGCACCACTTACACCCGGGCTAATTTTCTTTAAAGAAAAGAAAAAAGGGTGATAGGAAAATGGTGAAATGGGGGCAAGCAGAGGGTAAAACTTTATGAAAAGCAGCTAGAGATGTGCAGGATGGATGTAGGAAAGGACCATAGCTCTACATTTCTTCGGCAGTAACAGCTGTGAATTACATGTATAGAATTTGGAATTTACAGCCTCTCACCCCACAGGAAGGGTTATGGCAACAGGCATTTGCAGAGTAATAGTGGGTTGACTAATCAGTTTTTCTGTACATGGGTCGAAATGCAGAGCTATGTATGGGGCAATGTTTTTTTTTGCGGTACTGATGCCATTTTTTTTAAGGTGAGAGTGGGATATTGGGGAAGTGCTGTAGGTATGTTTGGGGAGGTTGGCTGGGTGGGATAGGTTGTATTTAGATAGATATGCAGATAGACAAGACAGCAGATAGGGGCAGTATATGACACATGGGGGGTAAACACCTTTGACAGAGAGGATGGTTGGGAATCCGAAACACATGAGCCCCCAAATGGATACAGTGGGACTGAGGTCCCCACCCATGGGCAGTCACCACTGCTCCTTCAGGATCAGGATCAGAGGACGAGAAAGGCCCAGGTTGGAACCCAGACGTGCTGGGGCCTGGTGCCAAGGCCAGATGAGGTGGGACAGGTGGATCCACCAGGATCTGCCTTCCCAAACGTGCTATGGTGTTGAGGTTTCAAAGCAAATGTTGGTTAGTCATGGACAACACATTTCCAGATTAGTTACTTGCATGGGTGTTCCAATTAACCCCATAAAACAGATTTGAAACAGTTGCATAGCAAAACGAACACATGTATAAATGGAACAACAGAATGCATCATGACAGCATGCCAGTAACATTGATGGCCACAGGCTACCAACAATGGTATTGGAACAAGGTATGTTAACATGCAACCAATCAAATATATGAATAATAATAGAACAAAAGTCCCAACATTAGGTTTGGAGTAAAACATACCCCGGAATGTACGTTGCAGTTAGAAAACATTGAGAAGAAATTGGCCATTGCCATACTCTGAGCCTCTCGACAAAGAAGGTAGGATCTGGTTCCGCCTTGTTTGTTGATGTACCACACCACGGACATATTGTCTGTATCACAATCATACCTGCAGGAAGAGAGCTCTGAAATGCCTGCAACGTCAGATGCACCACTCTCATCTCTAGGACATTAATGTGCAAGTGGTATTCATGTTCCTGCCAAGTCCCTTGGACAGTCTGTCCCAGATAATGCCCCACGACCCTATCTGGGAAGTGTCCGTGGTCACTGTAGCTACTAGGTGGAGGAGAACAAACGGTCTGCCTTTTGTTACCTGCATGTACTGAATCCACCATCGTAGGTCCTTCTTGCAGGTGTCCATAATGAGGATCTTATGATACATGGGTAACTCCTGCATGGACCACTGAGCAAAGAGTAGCCACTGTAATACTCTCATGTGTAGATGCACCAGTGGAACTAATGTTATCACAGCTGCCAATGAACCCAGAACCTTGAGAACAAACTTTGCTTGCACTTTCCTCCTCATGAGCAAGATTGATACCTGATGGTGTAGCATTTGTACCATTTCATGAGGCAGTTTTGCTACCATGTCTTTTGTGTTTAAGTCTGCCCCTATGAAGGTAATATGCTGTGAAGGCAACAAGGCAGATTTTTTTTAAATTTATGGTAATACCTAGCTCTGAGCAGAGATGAATGGTAGTGTCCCCTGCCTTGGTCAGTAGATGCTTGGTGGTGGCGGTCAGGGGTCAATCATCTAAGTATGGAAACACCCGGAATCCTAGACGCCTCAGGTGAGCCATGACTACTGCCGTGCATTTGGTAAACACTCTGGGGGCTTTAGTGAGACCAAAGGGCAGAGCTCTGACTTGGTAATAACTGGCTCCCAGCTGGAAGCGTAGATATCTCCTGGATTGCCTGCCCATCCTTTTATGGTAGTATGCATCCGGAAGGTCTATTGAGCACATCCAATTGTCTTGTCCCAAAAAAGGGAGTATAGACTGCAGTGTCACCACCCGGAACTTTGTTTTTTACAGACTTGTTCAGCTTGCTGAGATCCAAGATTGGTCTCCAGTACCCAGTCTTCTTTGGAACAAAAAAGAACCTTGAGTAAGTCCTGGATCCAATTTAGTCTGTGGGGTCTTCTTGGATGACATTTTTCTAGCAACCTTTGGATTTCTAGGGTTGCTTGATCCCTTTGACCCGGTGGGATGTCTGGAATTGATCTTGCTGGAGGGGGTGGAGAAGGGTATGTTGTATCCCCTGGATATAATCAACAGTACCCATTTGTCTTGAGTGATATTGAGCCAGGCTTTTGGCTACAGTGATAATCTGCCCCCGACTTTCTCCAGAGGTGGACAGGTGGGCCTACTTTCAGGAGCACTGGAAGGGTCTGCTAGAGAAAGTACAGTTTTGTACCTACCGTAAATGTAGATGTTCGAGTGTATACCCAGCTGCAGTCATCACACTTGGGTTATCCTGTCGTCAGGCGGTCCCGCAGTCGGCCCGAATTCCAAAGTCTTGGTCCGGCGTCGGTTGCGGTTGCTTCTTCCCTGACATCAGTGCGCCAGGGGTATACAAGAGACATCCAACGCCATTTTCTTCAGTTTTTCTTGCCCCAGATGTCAGGTGCCCCCCCAAAAGGTGGTCAGTAGATAGTACCAATAATAAAAGTTTAGCACAAACAAAACATCCCTCCAGCTATAAGCAAATACACCACAAAGGTTGTATCAGATTTTAAGGTATTGAAAGGTTTCAGTTAGGTCAGAGGGGGTGGAGGGAGGGTAACCTGGACTGCAGCAGGGTATACACTCGAACATCTACATTTATGGTAGGTACAAAACTGTACTATGTTCATCGTGTTACCCTGCTGCAGTCATCACACTTGGGTTGAATCCCAAAGCTAAGGATGGGAGGTGGAGTCAAGCAGGGTTAGAGGAGGTTAGAAGGCCCTGCAAAACTTCAGTGGCAAAGCCCGATCTAGACAGAGTAAAGTGGTAAGTGATAATGTTTGGTGAAGGTGTGTACTGAACTCCATGTTGCAGCTTCCAGAATATCCTTGGTTGGCACCCCCCCCCCCCCCCCGAGGAAGGCTGAGCTGCTGCCCTGGTGAAGTGGGTCCTTATGCTAGCAGGAAAGTACAGTTTTGTACCTACCATAAATGTAGATGTTCGAAGATCCACATTGCTGCAGTCCTTACTTATGGGTAGTCCGCTGTCCTCGGTCGGCCCGAATACCAAAGTATTAGGCTGACGTCGGTCATGGGCGCACAGCCCTGACATCAGAGCGTCAGGGTATAAAAGCGCATGACCGACGTCATATCCTCAGTCTTTTCTTGCCGCAGATGTCAGAAGGCCCTAAAAGAAAGGCCACAGCCAAAAAACAGAGTACCTTCCCAAAAGATATGCCCAACTACAGCCATCACCCAAACCATATAACCATGCTAAGCTACAGAGGGGAAGGAGGGAGGAAAAATGGACTGCAGCAATGTGGATCTTGAACATCTACATTTATGGTAGGTACAAAACTGTACTATGTTCTTCATCTCACATTGCTGCAGTCCTTACTTATGGGTAGAATCCCAAAGCAACGGGAAAGGGAGGTTGGAAAAATCATAAAGCATTAGGGGCTGCTAAAATGCCCTGTAATATTGCAGTGGCAAATCCAGCCCTAGACTTAGAATAAAGAGGAAGGTGGTAATGTTTAGAAAAAGTATGTACTGAACTCCAAGTGGCTGCTTCCAAAATATCCTTTGTAGCTACCCCTTAGAAAGGCAGTAGAAGTTGCAGTAGCTCTAGTGGAATGAGGTCTGATTCCAGTCGGAATCTCCTTACCATGATGGGAATAACAAAAGAAATACAAAACCCAATCCATTTAGAAATAGTTTGTTTTGAAACAGGTCTACCCTGTGAACCCAAAGCAAAAGAAACAAACAACTGCTGAGACTGTCTGAACTCCTTGGTTCTGCTCAAATAATAACGCAACTGCCTGTGAATATCCAAAGTATGCAAAATCTTCTCCCTTTATTTTGAGGATTTGCATAAAAGTAGGCAAATGAATAGTTTGGTTTAAGGCCACACTAGAAACCACTTTAGGCATAAAGGAAGGATTAGTACGCAAAGATACCCTATCCTTATGAAAAATCAAGAAAGGCTCCACTGCCATAAGGGCCTGTAATTCAGAAACCCTTCTTGCAGAAGTAATGGCCAACAAAAAAGCAGTTTTCCATGACAAATACTTTAACTCGGCAGTAGCTGCAGGCTCAAAAGGTTGTAGAGTAAGCTTTTCCAACACAAAATTGAGATCCCAAGCAGGAGTAGGAGCTCTACGGGGTCTTATGTTCTTTGCCCCTCTGAGAAACTGCTTAAACAAAGGATGAGAGAATAAAGGAGGGTCACAGTCATAATTAGCCGAAATGGCTGCAGCATGAACCTTTATGGAGGAGAAGGACAAACCTTTGTCTAATAACTCAGAAAGATATTGTAAGGAAGCACTCAAATTAGGCTTGGAAACATCAAAGTCCTTCCCTTTGCTCCAAATAAAAAATCTCCTCCATTTATCAGCATAAACTTTCCTTGTACTAGGCCTCCTGGCCTCCAACATAACATTCAAAACTTGTTGTGGAAGCTGAGAACCTCCAGAATCTAAAACAGAATATGCCAGGCTGTTAGATGCAGAGACTGAATTCTGACATTGAGAAAGTGATTGCCCTCCTGAGACAAAAGGTGTGGAATCAAAGGCAGAGGCCATGGAGGCTCTCGGACCAAACTCCTCAGTAGTGGGTACCAGTGTTGTCGAGGCCAATCCGGTGCTATCAGGATCATGGATGGCTTGTCTTGTCTGGCCTTCAAGAGAACCTTGGGCAGAAGAGGTAGAGGTGGAAAGGCATATACATGAAGATTGTTCCAACTGAATGACAGAGCGCCCACCTTCCAAGCTGTGGGATGAAACCTTTTGTGCAAAACTTTGGCAACTGGCAATTTAGTGGAGAAGCGAACAGATCTATGTCTGGAGTTCCCCATGACACTGTCAACTTTTGAAATACCTGAGGATCCAATTTCCACTCGTGAGGATCCACTATTTGTCTGCTCAATACATCTGCTAAGGAGTTCTGTGCTCCTGGTAGAAATCTTGCCTGAAGATTGAGGTTGTAACTGAGAGCTGTCTCCCACAAAATCATCGCTTGTCTGCAAAGAGGGTACGAATGAGTTCCCCCTTGCTTGTTGATGTACCACATGACAGTTGTGTTGTCTGTTAGAATCAACACCTGCCCTGGGTGAAGTAAATCCTTGAAAGCCATCAATGCAAATTGTACTGCTAACATCTCCTTCAAGTTGATATGCAAATGTTGAAGTCTGGCAGGCCACGTGTCTTGCACCCATTTTCCATTGAGGTGTGCTCCCCAAGCCTTGTCCGAGGCATCCGTCGTTAGAATCTGACTCGCCTCTGGTCGGGTCACAGAGAGTCCCTTGTTTAGGTGACATTCCTGAGCCCACCACAAAAATTCCTTCTGAATGCAAGGTATTATCTGAATGACAGTGTCTAGATCCTGGCAGTGTTGTGTCCATAGATTTTGAGATACCATTGAAGCTTCCTCATATGCAATTTGGCATTGGGAAGCACCAGAATACAAGATGCCATGAACCCCAAGGCTTGAAGGACTGTCCTTGCAGTCAGCCTGGACTGTAGAGACATTTGATGGAAATAAAGTGAAAGACTTTTCTGTTTGTCCGGGGTCAAAAAGGCCATCTGGGAAGCTGTATTCAGTCTCACACCCAGAAAGCACATGTCCTGAGAGGGTACTAGACTGGACTTTGTTTCGTTCACAGAATACCCTAGGCATCTTAACACTACCATCACATACTGTAGATGCTGAAGAAGCTCGTCCTTGTCTTGTGCGATAATCAGGTAATCGTCCAAATAAGGATAAATTTGTATTCCTTCCATCCTGAAAAAGGCTATCACTGGAGCCAGAACCTTTGTGAACACTCTGGGCAGTAGATAAGCCAAAGGGCAATGCAGAGAACTGATAATGTAAATTTCCAGCTCGAAAACGCAGGTACTTCCTGCAACTGGGCCTGATAGGAACATGAAGATAAGCCTCTTTTAGATCCAGAGTTACCATCCAGTGATCTTTTCCCAGCAGAGGCAAAAGCTGTTGTAATGTCAACATTTTGAACTTTGGAATGTCCAAATAAGTGTTGAGGAGAGATAAATCCAAAATCTGTCTCCACGTGTTCCCTTTCTTTGGTACTAGAAACAGGCGGGAATAAAACCCTAGACCCACTTCTGAAGGAGGTACTGGCTGTATGGCTCCCATGTGAAGAAGTAATGAAATCTGTTTGTGAGCCTCCATCCTTTGCAGAGGAGGAATGTCTGGCATACCTTTGAAAGGAGGCAATGTATGGAAATAAAACTTGTAACCTTTGTTTATAATGTCCAACACCCATTTGTCTTGGGTGATTAAAAACCAATTTTGCTTGAAGAGAGCTAGCTTTCCTCCCAAAGGAGCTGCCAGGCAAGAAGAATCTGGCAGCTGAAAATGCAGGTCATTGGGCCTGTTTACGAAAGGACTGGCCCCTACCCTCACCAGCAGATTGAGCAGGCAAACTCCATGTTCTAGGCCTAAAGGTACTCTGAGCTCTACCCCTACCACGCCTAGATCTACCCCTAGACTGGGAATCAGAAGAAGGGTACGTCCACCCCTTAGCAGGCCAATTTCTACTAAACTTAGGAGGTTGAACCTGCAAAAAATCTTTAACAGTCTGCATAGACTTAGCCTTGTCCTCCATTTTCTTCAAAACAGACTCCACAGGAGGACCAAACAAAACTTCGGACTGCAAAGGGGCATCCAGAATTCTAGACTTAACATGCTCAGATAAATTCTGATCCTTAAGCCAGGCATGCCTACGAAGAACTGAACCAGTGACAGCCACTCTAGAAGAAGCCTGCAAAGCATCAAAGCCACACTGCAAAGAATGTTTCCCCACCTGTTCAGAAACATGCACCAAATCTTGCAATTCTTTACACTCTATGCCCTCTGCCAAAGCATCCACTTTAGATTTTAGCTGAGAAAGGAGGAAATTCTGATATTTCAACATATGAAACTGGCAATTTAAAGCCCTCATTGCTAAAGTAGAAGAGGTGTACAACTTCTTACCCCATCTGTCCAAAGCTCTAGCTTCCTTATCTAGAGGAACCGGATTCTTTACAACAGAAGCCCTAACACCCTTAGGCCCCTGACTAATAGTTTCTGGGTCCGCCCTAGGACTCTTATATAGGTATTTATGAGCCTCAGGTACCCTATAATACCTGTCCGGTTTAACTGGTGCAGGAGGCATAGAATCTGGATTAAATGAGGCCTCCGAAAAACATCCTGAACAACATCCAAAACAGGAGGAATAGCCAAGGGTCTGTGCTGTGGTAAAAACAAGAACTCTCTAAGCCTCTTTCTGGAATCTGAGTAATCCTGTCCTTCCCACTTAAAATGTTCCCTCATAGAGTGTAAGGTTTCTGAAAATGAAAAATCCTCTGGAGGGGAAGCAGAAGGAGTAGAATCCTCTGCATCGGAATCCGAATAAGGAGGAAAATCTTGAACATCTTCAGCAGAAGACTCAGAATCATCTGAGGCCTGCTCCAAAATTTCCAACTCTGGTTCTACCCTGGGCCTCTTATCAGGAGGGGGCATGGAACCTCTAATTAAAGTAATCAAATCTTCTGCCATTTTAAGCATATGCTTCTTAGGTACAGACCCTGAAGAACCAGAACTAACTCCAGAAGAAGGCAAAACAGACCTGCCCTTAGAAGGAGCCCTAGAAACAGTAGCAGAAGGCCTAACCCCCTTAGGCAAAGAAGGGAGAATAGTAACCTGAGAGGCCCCTTCAGCCTGACCTGACTCCTGTGAGGCCACATCCTGTAAAATCAAGGTTTCCCCTGAGACTCAACAGAAACTTCAGCCGGATCCACCTGTTCCACTGCAGTCTCTAAAGGACCGGCGTCCGAAATGGATGAATCATCCTGTCTAGGCTTTACAGATTTGTCTTTACGCTTCTTCGTGGAAGCGGCCGGAGGATCCGACGGCATATTATAATTACACCGTTTGCCAAAGACTAACCTAGCGCAATCTAGCCTTCTCTTAATAGTGCGCTTATTAAACCTAGCACAAAACCGACACCCAACTACGTGCTCCGGTCCCAAGCAAGGGATACAAAGCGAGTGGTAATCCCTATGCGGTATCTGCTTCCCACAAGAAATACAATTATTCACTTTTTCTGACATCCGGTAAATAACTGAGGCAAGAAAAACAAAATATGCTCCCCAACGGGGTACTTAGCCCAACTTGGTATGTCTGAAACTCCGAAAACGAAAAATTTCAGAAAGCCGAACGGCACTTGCAACGCTGCTTCTGCATCGGACCATGCAGCAAAAAAGACTGAGGATATGACGTCGGTCATGCGCTTTTATACCCTGACGCTCTGATGTCAGGGCTGTGCGCCCATGACCGACGTCAGCCTAATACTTTGGTATTCGGGCCGACCGAGGACAGCGGACTACCCATAAGTAAGGACTGCAGCAATGTGAGATGAAGAACATCTGGTTTTCCATGATGGGTGTAACAAAAACGTATGCAATGTCCTATCCATTTGGAAATGGTCTGTTTTGAGATAGCCTTTCCTTGTGATGCTGTAGCATAGGATACAAAAAACTGGTCAGATTTTCTGAAAACCTTAGTTTTATCCAAGTAGTAACGCAGTTGCCTGTGAATGTCCAAGGAGCGCAGGAGTCTTTCTCCTTTTTCTGTGGATTTGGGAAGAAGGTGGGTAAATGGATGGTTTGATTTAGAGCCACACTGGATACCACCTTTGGCATAAAGGAGGGGTTATTGCATAGAGAAACTCTGTCTTGACGAAAAATGAGGAAAGGCTCTACTGCCATTAGTGCCTGAGCTCTGAGACTCTTCTGGCTGAAGTAATTGCTAGCAGCAAGGCAGTCTTCCATGATATAAACTTTAAATCAGCTGAGAAAGCTGGCTCAAAAGGTGGCAGCGTAAGTTTTTCCAGAACAAAGTTGAGGTCCCAAGTTGGTGTTGGTGCTGTCCTGGGAGGCCTAAAGTTTTTGGCCCCTCTGAGGTACTGCCTTAGAAGTGGATGTGAAAATAAGGGAGGATCCGTGTTGTAGTGAGCTGAAATAGCTGAGGCATGGATTTTAATAGATGAAAAAGAAAGTCCTTTGTGTAACATCTCAGTTAAATATTGTAGAATATGAGGTATATCTGGCTCAAGGGTATTTTGGCCTTTAGCTTGGTTCCAGGCGCAAAATCTTTTCCATTTGTCTGAGTAGGCTTTCCTAGTGCTGGGCCTCCTGGCCACCAGAATGACATCCATAACAGCTTGTGAAAGAGGAGATGACTGGTTGCTTAGGTGATTTGCCATGCAGCCAAATTTAAGGTTTTGAGCTGGCTGTGCAGAATCTGACTGTCTTGCTGTGTGAGCAGATGAGGAATTTGTGGTAAAATCCATGGTGGGCCAAGTTCCTTAGTAGTGGGTACCAGTGCTGGCGTGGCCAGTCTGGGGCAATGAGTATCATTTGGGGTCTCTCCATCCTGACTTTCAGCAGCACCTTTGTGAGAAGGGGCAATGGAGGAAAGGCATATACTGTCAGCATTTTCCAACTGAATGAGAGTGCATCCACTTTCCAGGCTTGATGGTGAAATGTCCTGGTGCAAAATTTTGATAGCTGATAGTTTTGGGGGTTAGCAAACAGGTCTATGTCTGGGCGCCCCCATTTTTGAGTTATCATTGCAAATACTTGTCGATCCAGTTTCAACTCGTGGGGATCCATGATGTTCCTGCTTAGGTCGTCTGCCAATGTGTTCTTTTTTCCTGGCAGGAATTGAGCTTGTAATTGAACTTGGTAAGCCAGTGCTGTGTTCCACAAGGCCATTGCTTGCCTGCATAGAGGGTAGGAGTGTGTACCCCCTTGCTTATGTACCACATTACTGTGGTGTTGTCTGTCCTTATTATAAGCTGTCCTGGATGTAAGAGGTCCTTGAAGGCTGTCAGAGCATTCTGTACAGCTAGCATTTCTTTTTGATTGTGCAGATTTCTTTGATCTCCAGTCAATATGCCTTGAACGCACTGTCCTGCCATGTGTGCCCCCCAGGCATAGCCCGATGCATCTGTTGTCATAGTTTGCCTGGCTGGGGGTAAGGTAAAAGGCTGACCCTTGTTGAGGTGACATGCCTGTGACCACCATAGAAATTCCTGTTGAAGGCAGGGAATGAGAGGTATCATTGTTTCCAAGCTGTGGCTGTGTTGAGTCCATACGCTTTTCAGGTACCATTGTAATTTCCTCATATGCAGTTTTGCAAATGGTATTAGTAGTATGCAAGATGCCATGAAGCCCAAGGTCTGCAGAATTTTTCTTGCAGGGAGTTGGGTCTTTGTTGCCATTATTTTGAAGTATTGAGTTAGTTGTAGTTGTTTGTCTGGCGTCAGATAAGCCATCTGGGCTGTTGTATTCAAGCTGGCACCCAGGAATGTCATATTTTGTGAGGGCACTAGTTTTGATTTCTTTTCGTTTACTGTGTACCCTAGGCAACTTAGAAGGTGTTTTACAAAAGCCAGATGTTGTAAGAGAATGTCCTTGCTTTCTGCTTGGATGAGGCAGTCGTCCAGGTATGGGTATATTTGAATTCCTCTTTGTCTGCAGTATGCAATTACTGGTGCCAGGCATTTTGTGAAGACCCTGGGTGCAGTAGATAAGCCAAAGGGCAGTGCAGAGAATTGGTAATGTGTTGAACCTGCAATAAAATGGAGGTATCTTCTGCAATTTTGTCTGATAGGGACATGCAGGTATGCCTGCTTGAGGTCCAACGTTACTAGCCAAGCTTTCTTGCCCAACATGGGAAGAAGCTGCTGTAGTGTTAGCATCTTGAATTTGGGTACTTGCAAGAAGGTGTTTAGAATCGAAAGGTCCAGAATGGGTCTCCAAGCATTGTCCTTTCTGGGGACTAGAAAGAGCCTTGAGTAAAATCCTTGGCCTTGCTCCTGTGTAGGTACCAGTTGAATGGCTCTCATGTCCATGAGAGCTGTAATTTGATTTTGTGCCTCTGTCCATTGATTTTGTGGCAGGTTTGGCATTCCTTTTATCCTTGGCAAGGTGTGGAAATGGAATCTGTATCCTTGTGAGATAATGTCTAGGACCCATTTGTCCTTTGTGATGATGCACCAGTTGTCTGCAAAAAGTGCTAATTTTCCTCCCAAGGGAGCTGCCAAGAGAGCTTTGCTTGGCAGTTTGAGGTTTAAGTCACTGTGTTTGTCTTCAAGTAGTTTGGGACCTGTCTTTTCCTCCCTTCTCTGTTGCAGTGCCCCATTGGCGAGGTTTGTAAGGGATTTGTGCTTGACCTCTGCCCCTTGGGCATCTGTATTTACCCTTTTGTGGTCTGTCAGAAGCTGGAAAGGACCAATTTTTGTTGGCCAATTTCTGCTGAAGCGTGGGGGTTGTACCTGTAAGAAATCTTTGACCGTCTGAATAAATTTTGCCTTATCCTCCATTTTCTTTAAAACCACTTCTGCTTTAACTCCAAATAAGACATCCTGCTGTAAGGGTGCATCTAATAACTTTGCTTTAACATGATCAGGCAGAGTTTGTTCCTTTAACCAAGCATGCCTACGTATAACAGACCCAGTAACAGCTGCTTTACAGGAAGCTTCCAAGGAATCAAATCCACATTGTAAAGTCTGTTTGCCCACCTGTTCAGCTGCATGCAACAGATCCTGCATTTCCTTGAATTCAGACTGTTGAGGGTGTGTGCTCATCTTTTGTTTTATTTGAGACATTAGGAATTGCTGCTATTTCAGCATGTGAAATTCACAATTTAGTGCTCTCATAGCTAGAGTAGCTGAGGTGTAAACCTTCTTCCCCCACCTATATCTAGTGCTCTGGAGTCCCTTTCAGAGGGTACAGGATTTTTGGCCATAGAAGCCTTAGCCCCTTTGGGACCCTGGGAGATTGTCTCTGGGTCAGCAACAGGGCTTTTGTAAAGGAATTTGTGTGAGTCAGGCACTCTATAATATCTGTCTGGTTTGGCTGGAGCAGGAGACAGAGAATCTGGATTTTAGACTAGATTCTAAGTAAACATCATCCACAAAGTCTAAAACTGGAGGGATAGCAAGTGGTCTGTGCTGGGGGAGTAAATTAAACTCTCAGAGCCTTTTCTTCGAGTCGGAGTAGTCCTGACCTTCCCAGTGGAAATGTTCCCTCATGGTATGTAAGGTTTCCCCAAAGGAATAGTCTTCAGGGGGAGAAGCTGAGGGAATGGAATCTTCAGCATCAGAATCTTCATAAAGGGGAAAGGAGTAATCCTGTTCCTCAGAAGAACCTGAGGAAATAGACACTTGATCAGAGGAGGCATAATCCTCCTCTTGTCTAGGCCTTTTGTCTGAGGGGGTTGGGAACCCCTGATTAAAGAAATCAAATCTTCAGCCATTTTGAGCATCTGTTTCTTAGGCATGGGGCCTTGAACTGGAGACTGATGTGCAGTCTTTTTTGGTTTTAGAGGAGTCTTAAGCTTAGCATAAGATTTTATGGTGAGAGTAGTCGGTCGGAAGACACCTTCTGTACCAAAGGTGTTTCCAGAGCACCGGCTTCTCCTTCTGCAATGTTGTCGGTAGGGCCTAAAGAAAATGGCTGTGTCGGCCTAGAACTCTCTGCTTGAGAATCCAAAGCCGTCTGGGGTTGCAATTCTGCAGTCGGCAGGGGCTGCGTAGGTGCCTCACTGAAAACCGAAGAACCGGTGACCAGCCCAGCCGAGGCCTCGGAGTCTGGCTTGGATCTAGGCTGCCTGTCTTTATCTTTGTGTTTTTTATGCGCGTCGGTTGCTCCGATGGCATAGTGTAATTAAATTTCCTACCGAAACAGTATTGTGCGAAATCAAAGTGTCGCTTTATAGTTCGCTTATTGAACCTAGCACAAAACCGACAATCAGTGACGTCATGGTCTGGGCCTAGGCAAGGTATACAATAAGAATGAAAGTCCTTATGAGGTATTTACTTCCCACAAGAAATGCAATTGTTAACTTTTTCTGACATCGGACTGAGGCAAGAAAAGGTTCCCCAACGGGGTACTTAGCTTTGAAGACTTCGGACTGAAATTCGATTTGAAAATCTCAGGTGTCGGCCGACCGGCACTTGCAAACTGCCTCTGCTTCGGGCACCGCGCGGCAAGAAAGACTGAAGAAAATGGCGTCGGATGCCTCTTATATACCCCTGGCACACTGACGTCAGGGAAGAAGCGACAGCAACCGACGCTGGACCAAGACTTTGGAATTCGGGCCGACTGCGGGACCGCCTGACGACAGGATAACCCAAGTGTGATGACTGCAGCAGGGTAACATGATGAACATCATATCTCTGTTACCCTGGTTCTGCAGACCCCCTCTGTTTTGAGTGCAGCATCTTCCATTGTTATTTACCCCTCTGCCCGTGGGGGAAAATTCTCCACGTGTCCGGTGAAGCTCTTTGGGATTTCCAGAACCACATTTTTCCACCTTTCGGATAAGGCCCGCTAGGGACGGAAAAACGTACGCCCATTGCAGAGTTTTGCCTTCTTGATCGCACCTGGTAAGAGTCTCTAACCTTTGGCCCGAACAAGGACAAACTGTCGAAAGGGGCGTTTACAAAGGAAGACTTAAAATGTTCAGCAAACCCACAAAGGTGGCATCCAGGAATGTCTCCTCAGAACTATTCCTGTGCCTGCTTCCCTACTCGCTCTATCGGCTGCATAGGAGATGAGGCACATGGAGGCGTTTACTACAGAATTTAGAGTCGCAAGCTGAGAGTTTACCTTGTCTGCTACCCTCGCAGCTGTAGCACCCTGGAGGTCATCTCCTAGCTCATTGAGGAGATCCCTCTGAAGTCAGGTAAAATGGGATAAATAGTTCAGCGACCTAAGAGTAAAGGCCTCAGAAGAAAACATACGCTTCCCATATCTGTCCATCGTTTGAGACTCCTTATTTGGTGGATGGACAGATGAAGTCTCAGCTAATTCCTTCTTGGTGGCTGCCACCATCACCATAGCATCTACTGGGACATCCTTGGTTAAGAATTGCTTGTCATCTGGGGCAGTAATAAACTTGTTGGGCCTTCTGGGAACAGGTTCCATGGATTCTGTAGAGCCCCACGCCTTTTGACTGACTACGCCGAGGAGCTGGTCAAAAGCTGGAAACACCCAAGGGGTAGAGGGTTGAGATCCAAATGCCTTCAGGTATACAGACTCATTTTCAGAAGGGGAGAGGGTCTTCCAGCCACCTCTCTGCTTCAGGATCTCTAAGATGTCTGAAAAGGAGACATCCTCAGAGGATGACTGTGGGGACCCTTCTGAATCCTCTAAGTCCGTATCGGATGTGACAGACTCTGGGGAGTCTAAATGTTTCCTCTTTCAAGTCCTCTTCCAAGGGACCTCCTCACTGGGATACTCCGGGGAAGTTTCAAAAGAGTGTGGATCGCCCATTGGGGTGTCCTGGGGCATTGGTTCTCTACGCTTGGGTTGGAGGGATGGTACAGAGGTTAACACCGGTCCTTTTAGGGAAGAGTAGCTGGAGCAGAGGGTGGAGCAGTCTGGGGGGACAGCACGCTCATTGCCTCAAAGGCACCGTGATCCTGGCCCGAGAGAGCCTCTGGCTCTCAGGAGCCGGGAGACCTCCCCCACACCAAGGAGGATGGCTCCGAGGCTGATGTGGGTGCCGGACTCACCTGACACCGAAGCCCCAAGAAGGAGGGTCGGATCCTAAAAGGGGCCGATCCGATTCTCCTCCCCAGACCTGACGAGGGAGTGTCGCCTCCCAGACCCTTCGAGAGAAGACAGCGTTAAAGAGGTCAGATCAGAAGTCAGGGCCAAGACATCAGTTGTGGTTTTCAGACCCGACAGTTCCGCAAGAACATCCAGGCGCTCCGGCTCCAAACTTGTCGGAGTTGGAGGAGGAACAGAAGACAAGGCAGGTACAGGTGTCGACTCCACTTCCATCTGGGCTGGACTCGAGAGAATTTTGGCTAAGGCCAGTGTCTGAAGCAACCTCTTGACCACCTGCTCCACATCGTCGTCTGAGAGACTCCTGGAGGATCAAGAGAAGAACGTGGAGGATTTATACATGGAGGATTTATGGCCACCAGCCAGAGATTGCAAAAGGGGTGACTGGGCCACTGAGTAGACCGGTTCCAGAGTAGGGGACTGGCTCCTTTTTTGGCTCAGAGTCAGCTCCGATAAAGCTGGTGGAGCCGATGGAGTTGTTGTCTTCTCTATATCATATGATATACAGGTTCGTAGGTCAGTAACAAGTGGGATGAGTGAAAGGGAAACAGTGGGGGAAAGACAGGAAAAAAAATCTTTGACTGTAGGCAAATTCAATCACAGCAGGGAAAATGGGGTGGCCAGTGTAGCTAATCAGGGATGTATCTATTGCTTTCAGGCTTCATAAGCAACAAAGAATTTTTTTTGGAAATAAATGTTACTTTGACTAAAAAAATGGTTTTCTCCCATAAAGTAGAGCTTTATAAAATCTGCCTCCTGGTGTAAAAAAAACGATGGATAAGCCTGTTTTAAGCCATATGACACAATCAACTGAAGTATTTCTCCCGTTTCTATTATTAAGATCTTCATGTGCTTTATATTAATACTTTGGCAGAAATGGCATCGCTGTTAAGAATTAAAAATTCTCTCTCTCCTAGTAGATGGTTTCAGAGTCTTATGAATGAGATTTAACACTGACAGCTGCAGGATATTCAGGTTTGGATATAATATATTGCACTAATGCTGTATCATTAAGGACATGAATAGAGGTGAAAGCTGTGGTGAACAACTGGTCAGTTCATTAAAAGAGAATCCCATGAGAGTGTCTACAAAGATGATGATATCAGGATTAAGTAGCTCCAGCTGGACCAGAGTAAGTATCCATGCTGTAGCTGAGGAAGAGAAGCAAAAAGCATTAAGTACTGTTGCTGTGAGTCAGTTGGAAGATACAATGTCACTTAGTGTACACAAGCAGCATGCACAGACACACTTCTTGTACCAGCTCCTTCGCAAAGTACAAGCAGCACTCAATTTCTCTTTAAGTAGTCCTTTTAGCAAGTTAAAAACAAAGGCAGAAAAAGAAAAAACAACAGGTAGGTTGTCATAGTGAACATAAACACCACACTATAAAATACATCTCTACCCATACCAAAATAAATATTTTAGTCATAAAATTCAAAGTTTACACAAGAAGCATATACACTCACAGATAATTGGTCCCTAACTAGCTAAATAACACAAGTTGCTAAAAATAGCTGTCAATGACAACAATGCCAGGTTTCTTAAGGGCAATATCAGTTTTAGTCAGAAAATATTTTTTCTAAAGCGCAATTTCTGTGTAGAGGGGTTCCCCAACAGAGACTTAATCTACCGGAGATGAAGCTCTTAGCTAAATCTTGCTCCTGATTGGGGGTTGGTATAATGGTTAGTGTGTCCGACTCACAGACACAAGGTATGGTGTTTGATTTTCACCTTTGGGAAGGAAATTGGCTAGGCTTAGAATGGCCTATTAAGAAGAAAGCTAGCCTAGTAATTAGCTATGAACTACTGTGCATGCTGAAGTCATGCAAGTCTGTGATAGGGCCAAGAGCTTTCCACTTTTATTGTGGGACCAGAAAGAGAAAGGAGTAAAACCCCACTCATTGCTGGTTCAACGAAACTGGTTTAGCTCTCCCCTGGAGTGAACAAGAGCCTGTATCTTGCCCTCCTGTTAGACACCATGATTTCTCACAACAGGAGCCTAGACTACTTCTAGAAGTTGATCAATCAGACTGGGTACCATGATATCACAAATTCCAGCAAAGTCAGCACAACTTCTGTACAGTTGCACTGCAGATCCTGTGTGCTACTCAGGACTGCCAAGGGTCTAATGTGCACCCAATGCCCTTCTAGGATATCTAGCTGTAAGGGTAGCTAACTTATTTTGTTTGAAATGAGTCCTCCTTTTCCTGAGAATCCTGAAAGCTTAGGCACTCTGTGGTGGATAGTACACATACTGTACAGTAAGCAATGCCCTGATCCCTATTCTGGAAATCTTCAGTCATCAACAAGCAGATCCTCACTCTGAAAGGAAGTGTCAAATATTTGTGTCACAACTCTTCATGATGCAGAGGAGAGATGCAGGTAGGCTGGATGCAGGAGGAGGATGCTAGCAGATGCAGCCTAACCTGGTGAAACTGTTGCGTCTGAAGTGATCTGAATACATGGAAATTAACACAGGGGTAAATTCTCCTCCTCTTATAGGGAAGCAAAGTACAAGAGAGTCTTCTCCAATAACTCTCGAGACTAAAAAGTCTGAAATATGGCCGCACAGAGCAAGTACTGAAAAAAAAAAAAAAAAGGATTCAAAGCTAGCTCTTACTTCTCACAACTCTCCAATGTGTGAGAATCCTTGAATGAGGAAAGAAATCCAGATATACAGCCTTTTGGTTTTACGTTGATTGATAAAAATGATGGAAACTACTTTAGGATTCAGTTAATGAGAATCACCAAAAACAGATGTATACTACAGAAGTGGGCTGTTTTAATTACGATCCCTTCTAAACTTTACTAACATTATTAATTCCAAAAGGAACGGCTCGTGTCCTGTACTCCTCTCTTTTTCTTGACTTTTCTAAAGTTTTCAACACTCTGACATCCCAAACTTCTAAGTGAGCTACCCTCTCGGGGACTACCCAAATCTTTCATTCATGGTTTCATAGCTTTCTCTCCAACAGACAAGCTGCAAAATGGCAGCAAGCTCATTTCAACATCCCAACATTCTACCATAGTACAATATGAAGACGATGCAACTAATCTGCACAGCAGCTGACCTTACTGAACGCCAACAAATTCCCTAAGTGCGTTTTACATCTACTGAAATCTCATTAAAGTCGTCCAACAATGTCCACTTAAACCCCAAAGTGAGTAAATTAATACTATTTGTACCCAAGCAGCTCACTACTCGGAAGAATGTCTATCATTACCTCAGCCAACAACACACAACTACTGAAATGGTAACCAACACAAAACTACTTGGAGTTGCCATAGATTATCTCAAATTTGACCAGCACGCAGTTGGTCATTAAAAAAATCATCAAAAGTGAAGTCTACTATACCATTAAAAGCCATATCTCACAGACAGGGAAAACTATTGCTATACTCTACCTCCTTCCTACAATCCTACATACCTCCCCAGTTCCACAAATCTGCAACTTAAAAAAAATCAAAACTAGAAGCAAAGAGCAATAAGGTATCAAATTTTGCTGCTGATGCTTTTTTCAGGTCCCATCAATGCCTCATCCTAAAGGAACTGTGTTGGTTGAAATGAGCTACTTGTCCTAAACTCAACTACTACCAACACCCACACACACACCTATTTAAATGAAAACTGTACTTTACTAAAGAAACCTTTCAGTATTATTTCCCTCCTAAAGAGTTACGTTCCATTGAAAAATGTATACAGGTTACCTCTAAATGAAACAAAACTGACAGAAATGCCCAGTACTCCCAACTACATCTCTAAACCCTGGAACACTCTACCACCTGACTTTAAACAGACAAAATAAAAACTTTCAAAGCAACTTAAAACAGCACATATCTCCTGGATATGCTTATGCTGCACACCCAGGTAGTATAGAAAACATAACACTCCAGTGTTATCATGCACAGCCTATAAAGATGCCCACATTTAAACACAGAACTTTATTTCCTCACTCTATCTCATCACCCTTCTGATTCTCTTTATCTCTCTCACTAGTCCTTGTCCTAACAGTCCCCCACCTCCTGTCCTCCTCTCTTGTTCATCTTCCTCCTACTACTAAATTATTGGACTATTTGTTGTTGTTGTCTTTCGGCTTTTCCCGGTTAGGGGTCACCACAGCGGAACTCCAGTCCGTTAATGATTGGCAGTAGATTTTGACAAATGCCGAGGTGCCAGCTCAACGTTCAACCTTCAACGAAGGCACGCCCATTTACGCATGTCTTTCGAATGCCCACCCAACCGTGTACTATTATTGTGGATATAATGTTTGAAGTGTTATTTAACTGCATTTAACTAACCTCGTCCGACTATCAGCTTTTTACAATAAACTGAACAGAATACACAGTCTTTTCTTAGCATTTTGTACCTATTGCTCATTTTTAGTTTTAAGAAAATTCATGTTGTATTAAGGCTATTACTAATATCCATGTTTATGTGAACAGCATGTTGTAAATATCTGTCTTAATCTGTGGATCTTTTCTACCTGGGCCTTTGCTGAAATGGGTCTTGTCCCCAGTCGGACTTGCCAGGTTAATAAAAGCAAATAAATATATATTAAAAAATCAATCAAATAAATCAGGATGTTTTCATGTCTTGAAAATAGCATTCCAGCTGAAACAAGCGGTCATAAAGGGAAGATCCATGGCATTATTTGCTTCTGGCCAGGGCACAGGTTCAGCCTTTTTTCCCCAAGAAAAAAGGACAACAGCGATTTTAGCTGTAGTTTAGGGAGATTCTCATTATTCTAACACCTTCTTCACTGGGGGGGGGGGGTTCCTCCCTGATGATAGTTGGTGGACAAAACTACCTCATCATTTCTGCCTGCTCCTGAATGATAACAGGTTTGGATTCAGGCTTAGTAAAAACATAAGGATTTTGGAAGTTGTGAATAAACTTCATGTCTCACAATGACTTTCAGGCACTTTGTGCTCCTCATTAGAGGGGACCTGATGAACTGAAAAGCCAGTTGGCAAATTAATTGGTGCTGTGGTGTAGAGCTGGGCTGATATGAAAAGACTGGATTCATGTGCTAGCACTCATATATGGCACAATGCCACATCTGTGTGCAACAGAAACATACTTAGGTGGCTCAGAATGTTAACCCTCACAAAGTTAAAATCAAATAGGTTGAACAACAGTTTACCAAGCCAGTAAAAGATTAAGTGATCAATGCTAGTTCAAATGCCTGGCCAACAGGTACAAATGCTGGAAAGATGTTGGTCATTGATGGAAACAACATCTAAGGTGATCCACTGTGCCTTTCAGGGTGAGTGGACAGGAAGCAGTTATGCAAGGTTGTACACTTTTGCGAGGGGAGAGGATATAAGTAAACCACATCTTATCAGGAAGAGAACAGGAGAAAGTCGCAGAATGCAACTGATCCTAAGTACAGTCATGACAACCAATGACAGATGGCTAGTAGGACAGTGGGTGTGCCCAGTTCAGTGGACAGGGACTGCATGCATGTCATGATCATCTTCCCACTGCACATGGTGCCACATATGGCATACCATATAGACAAAGTGTGATTAGGCTGGTAGAAGGTTTGCAGCTGAAGGGTTGGGCTATGAGGAGTTCTCATCCCATGCATATACAGCAAAAAAGAAAATGGGAATGCAATGTGGATGCACCACATTGTATAGGACATGTGAAAGAGAAGAGAACCAAAAAGCTGTAAAACAGACCAATTTGAGATCAGCTTAACAAACACAGTGTTCAAAGTGAAAGGCAGAATGTAAGAAAACAGTTAAATACACAGTCATGGGTATATGCTAGGCATATACCAAGCAAGTCATAATGCTAGCTTAATATAACCTCTTTAAAAAATTAAGCTTGTGCATTATGACTTGCTTGGATATGCATACACAGCAGAAGAGTTGATATAGGCAGGCACACACTGGTACAGACACATCTGTACATTACAGGTGACTCAACAATTACAAAGCAGCCAGCACTGTTGAAAGTTCTGCCAGCAAAAAAAGGACTTTCAGCTCATCAATAAAATGCATTCAGACAACACAATAAGTCACTAGTTCCCCTTCACCATTTCCCCAATTAGCAGGTAAGTTACAAACCTTACTTAAAAACAATTTACCTCCAATTCTCAGCTACCCCATGAACTTGAGTTCTCTCACAATTTCTGAAGTCACAGCATTCTTAATCAGGCTGTTCTCATGCAGCCTCCACCCCTTCTCATGAATAACAGTTCCTGACACTTCTGTACTGACCACCCTATCTTTTAAGCAGAATCCTCAGATTCATGTTTACGTTTCTCAAAAGAGGTTATCCTTCTGGATTGTCTCCAGTTCCATTAAAAACCTGTAAAATTTTGTTACTTGTTTACATTCCTCACAGACATGGCCCTCCTAGACTGTGTCTGTTTTCATGAAAAATCTGTCAGATTTTAACCTTTTTCCTCTTTTACCAGAGATACACACTATTAATGCATTTTAGATGGTCTTTCTTTGACCAATGATGCAGACCCTTTGCCATTTTGCTGCATTATCCTGAAACATATCCACACCCTATGGAAATTAGGTCTCTAAACATGCCTAGGTCTTAGTACAATTTGTTGTGGAGACAGACATACTGTGGTGGTGACATCACTTCCAAGGCAACCCAGCATCTTGCCGCTTCTTTCTCAGACTTACCATCATCTAGTATAACTTTCTAGGTCCCCTTCCTCTTTTTTTGTGTTTAATCAGTTTTTATTTCATTTACACAATAAAGCTGCAGTGCTGTCAAATATTTTATGCAACATCAACTTCCTCCACATTCCCCATAAGTTTAAATAGTCACAAAATAACTTCAGCTATGAAATCTTGCCAAACAAAAACAAAAGATGCATGTAAATCTACATCCTAAATAAAATCATAATACAGGACAAGTATGCACTAGTGACAGCCATACCGCTGTCAAGAATTATTATGCATATGCTAAAAAGTACTTACTCAAACCTACAATAAATACCAGAAGGAACTCACAAGACATCTACAACAACTGGAAAGGCCGCAGAAATACCTCACAAAGAGGATTATCGACCTCAAACAGATGCCTTACGCAGACCGTCTCAAAAAACTCCAGCATTACTCTGTCGCATATCGCCTACTCAGAGGTGATCTCTGTCTAACATACAAAGCTATGTCAAACCCAGAGCTGTTAGACATGCTCCACTTAAAGAAATCTCAATCGCTCTGAGCTACACACTCTAGGGACCTTAACCTTGTCACCACAATAAACAGAACATGCCGGAGGGATAGATTTCTGTCCCAGAGACTTCCCATACTCTGGAATAAACTACCAATCTATATCAAACAAAGCTCCTCATTAGCACCCTTCAAGAAAAATCTTGATGATTAGACAGGAAATAGGAAATTCACCCCGGGGATCACCTCTGTGGCTCTGCTCGACAGTGGCACAGGAAAATAATTTTCTTGGGTGGCAAAAGCCAGGGTACCTTTTTGGCTGGGCTTGTATAGGCCCCAGGGCCAATAGCCTAGTACCTACCTATGAGGTTATTACTTCTTCAGTCACTGTTGCTTCCCACTGACCACTTACTCCTTTCCTGATTTTGGATATTCCTGCTGCATTATTGTGCATTTCCTACAGTGATCCATACCTTTCAGCTGTCCAGGATTTTTCAGAACATCTCTAATTTTGCCTCATATTTCTGTACTGTCCCTTATAAAATGTTTGATTCTCTGGTAAATCAATAAGGTTTGCAGACAGTCAAAATTGCCAGATATAGCTTCACACTTCTTGTTCAAAACCTGTAGCTTAATTAAATATTACACCAATTCATTTATTGAGTTAAACATTTTCCCTGATTTTGGATTTTTGTAACCCCCAATTTTGACTTGTGTCTAGAATTTCTTAGCAAATAATTTGAGACACACATGGTGAAAGGAAGCTACAACTCCTTGACAATTTCTGCAACTCACAAAATCCCTTTTCTTCTGTTCTGCTCCACTCATGACATAGCGACTTTGAAGCATAGCGTCCTACCATTTGCAAACATAGATTGTTCCATCAAGAATATTTAAAATGTCGCTTACAAAAATCTCTAAAATGGGCAGGATTCATAATTAATCAGTCAAGATGCCACTGTCATCCATCATTTTTCACAGTTCATGCCAGAACAGTCTGGAAAAGCACACATAGATCGTGCATGTTCCTCTTGAAAAAAAAAATGCAAACAAGGAAATGTTTGTGTGGCTGTGTATTCATATACATTACTTATACACACATATGTGTATGTGTGTGTGTGTGTGTGTATATATATATATATATATATATATATATATATATATATATATATATATATATATATATAGACAGAGACACATAAGCACATCTTATACTTTCATCCAAGTATATTGTTTTGTGTTTGACAGCTGTTTTGTCAAATCCTTCGGTCAACATATCAGGTTATCAAAGATGCAGTTGTAAAACTGCTGTAAGAGTGAGGATGGCAAATGTGGACCTTCCCTGCTATTGTGCAGCCTTCCAAAAGTAGCAGGGGGTATGGGGGACACAGCCACCCCATGAGGGACGCAGGGGTAATGTACTGTTTTTGCATGCTCCAAGTTTATGTTTTGAAGCATGCATGTTGTACTGTCCATATTCTGAATGCTGATCAGCTTTTATCAATTATCTGTGCTGCATTCTGCAGCTCTGATTATTAAATATATTTTATACCACATACACATATAAGGTGTATATGTGTGTGTGTGTAGAAATATATATTTACATATATTTGTATGCATATACATGCATACAAACTATATATATATATATATATATATATATATATATATATATATATATATATATATACATACATATATATATAAAATCAAGGAAGTACATGACCAGGTAATAAGCCCCTCTGGCTGTTAGACTGTGATGACTTCCCGAAAAGGGAGCAAGTTTCTGCGTTTCCTTCTCATGTCACACTACAGCAAAAGTCAATGAACAAATGGCCACAGAAACATATTTTAATCTGTTGCTTGCAGCTGTATAAACACATTCTTCTTTCCTTGTCTTAAAAAAGATAGTAATCTGCATGTATGCATGATGTCTGATTGCTTTGAAAGTGAAAAAAAATAAGGTTCAAAGCTTCTCATGCTAGATAGACTATAGTAGGATTGTGAGGAAAGTTAAACATAGCATGACCACACTGCTAGCCCTCAAATAAGTGACCGCTCCACAATAAGTGATAGTGATAGCTTATAAATTATAGCAAACTTCTGTGCACACTTCTAAGCACATATCGCCTTAGACTAGATGAAGCCAAGGGCAGAGGTTGAAGATCTACTTATATGGCTAGAGGTGTAGGGGCTGCAAGGTCCCCAGAAGCTCTGAAGGTCTACATGTTCTGTGATGCATTTCCTGCCTTTTTTTAAAGATTAAATACTTAAATGTTTTTCTACTGCCACCCAGAAAAGTGCAGGCGCAGACAAAATCAGTGATATTTTTCACATATGCACATGCCCCTTACAAGCCAGGTCTATCATGTCTCACACACTGCATGTTTGCCAACAAGCAAATTAGAACAACTCACCAACTACATGTCTTTGGGGTATTAGTAGAAATTAGAGCATCTGGCTAAAATCGACACAAGACAATGATGGCATGCAGACTCCACAAGAGCAAAAGGACAAAAAGCTATGAGATGGCAATGATATTCACTGTGCTTATGATCAATTGCTTTAACATACATCCTGTCTAGACCACCAAAGACAGCCACTTAGGAAGCACATTGCTGAGGTATGACTGTGATGGAAAGTGAAAAAAAAATTAGAACCAGATTGTTACTATTAAATACACTGCATCCTACACAAAAGCATAAGCTAAAACCAGTTTCAGTAAATACACTGTATGACACTGCTGCTGCTATGCCACATTAGTGATTATTTAATTGTGATCAAACAGAAGCAAAGATGGGTCTCTGCACCCATTAATTACAGTGACTGACTGCATACAGTTTAGATGTTTGTGATAAAAACTGGCCATAGTAAAGTATTTACATTAGTTACTTTAAGAATATAATCAAAAGTACAAAAACTCCAACTCCTGCAACGAATGGACCAAAGTGATCAAAATAAAGTAAAAATCCAAGAATGGTCCAAAACACGGCCAGAATAACAGCAACCAGTAATTTATTTCACATAAAACAGGTAAGGGCTTTCATGAGTATCAGACTCGCTTCTTCAGACCTTATATAAAAGCTAAAACATACTGCCTGATTTAAAATCACTTAACTGCCAGTACAATGTGCTAGAGTGATCACATGACCTGAGTTGAAACAAATTAACTAACTTAAAGAAATATATTACTAAATAACATTGTTGCAATATTCAGAAGCACTCAACTGTCTGTACAAACTGCAAAACATGCTCTGAATTGCTACATATTAGATACAAAGTTTCACAACTAATACAAGTTATTTCTTAGAAAAAAATATTAAATGCTCAAGATCGCTCAACTACTTATGCAAACTACAAAGCATGATCTAATCTGCTGCACATTAAATACAAAAATTTCCTGCACTAATACAAATAATGAAATCACACTGTTTACATGCTCAAAAATCACCCAATTAACTATGCAAGCTTCAGAATACACAACGGATGAGTAAAAAAAAAGGGGGGGGGGGGATTCCTGCGAGCAAACGCAAGTAATACTGTAGCATTGTTCACTCCTGAAACAGCTGAAAAATGCATGTTCATAAAACATCATACATACAGACAAATATACTAAAATTCAACTTACATATCTCAATATGCAGCAAGTAAAATGAGTGGGTGAAAGGCCTATATCCAGGAACATTCTAATATAAAATATACATACTGCTACTTCTGCCTTTCATTTATACAGTGGCCTTGCTTTCACTATTGGTCTCAATGGAACTACTCCATTTAGACCTGGCTATGCATTAGCTCAAAGCCTGATGATCCATTTTGTTTTTATAACCTCTGTGTGATTTCTCAAATCACGCAAACGCTGATCCTGTGTTACTCCTGTCAATGCCCATGAACTTAAATGTATGCTCATTACTAGTATTTACTAAGTGTTTAGCTAGCACATTATTAATATTTTTGGTTCTAATGTTGTATAGGTGTTCTTGGATATGGTCCCTCAGGCGTCTGTTAATTTTGCCTATATAAAAAACAGCTGCAAGATGTGCAATGGGCCAAATAAATCATATCTGTGCTATTGCAATCTGCATTAACACAAAATGTACATCTTCTCCCATTACTGGGGTGGACAAAACCACTGGAATCTATATGTTCAAAATAAATAAATTTTCCACAAGGTAAGGTGTTTCCATGTCCATTGTCATCTACTCCTACCTCTTTGTATCCACATAGCATCCTTTTAACAGATTTCTTATTCTTGTACCTGAAGGTGGGTTTCTCACCTACTATATTCCTAATCTTTACGTCTGTTTTTAATGCATTCCAATTCTTACAGATTACTTCCTTGATGTACCGGACATCATTGGAATAATACAAGGTGTCTTTTTGCCTATCTAATCTGTTCATAGTCTTCTCATGTGAACGTCTACTTGCTGAAGAATAATAGGGCTTGGCTGAAACGTTTCTCATTATGGTAAAAAAACAACAATAATGGCCACAGTAGTGGGTTTCAAGTCTGGTTCATACAAACACAGTGTCCATTGTAAAGTATTCTATCTTCATACAAAAGCACACTAATCCTGCAAAGCCAGACGGATGAATGTTTAAACTGAAGAAACAACAAAAGGGTCAGTTACTTTCATCCACAGACACACCCCATCAGCAGTTATCACCCTTTAACTGTATATATCTTCACCAATTATGTAATAATCAACAGTACTCTAATTTGTAATCATATTAATCCTGCAAATCCAAAATAATCAGCAACAGTTCATTTTCACCCAGAGAAAGCTCCCTACTCAGTAATTAAAGCTTATTCATTGCCTGTACACATCTCAGATATCTTACTGTAAGGAAATAAACAATAAATACTTCTGTATATGCAACAACAGTCGTTGACAAATGAAAAGAAAACATTTATATACTTGAAAAGTTAGTAAGCATTACGTGGTATTCCATTTCCCAATGTCCATCATATTAAAAAAAAAAGTTATGTCGTACCGTAATGTTCCATCGGTGTTGTCGATCTTCACTGATCCTTGACTTGAGGGATCAGTTCCATATCTCGGAACCGACTTGGCCATTACTCCAGCATGTACCTTCCAAAACGCTCAAGCTAAACTTTTACCCATAATGCTCCTCACAGAATTACCTCATATCGAGTTTGCATAAAATAGTGACAGAGTGGAAGTAACAGATCAGAGACCATTATCTGTATTCCTGCAATGAAGAACTCAATCTTTTGGAAAAGGATCCTTTTCACCAAAAAAACAAAGGGCAGGGGGAAGGAGGGTGGGGATGGCAAGGATAACTGAAGACTGACAGCACAGATGGAACGTTATGGTAACACACAACTTCTTTATCTGATGTCAGTCTTCCGGACCAACCAATATTTTTAGGGTATAGTATTAATTTATTTATTACATATTTATTGATCCTAATATAGTTGGAATTATATAAATTCAGACTTCTTTTAGGCGTAGTAATAAATACTGAGCTAGTATTACTATGCCTAAAAGAAGTCTGAATTTATATAATTAAGATTCTTCTAGTGCACAGTGTTTATTTTTTATAGTTGGAATTATGTATTTTAATATGGTCATTAGTTTATTATTTACATATATTTTTTATAAATTCATTATTTTATCTCTGTATATTATGTATTACATACACTATATTTTTTGATGAATTTTGCATCATGTTTTGCCAGTTTTTTATATTAATATTATTCATCTCTACAGTTTAAATGTGCTTTATTCTGTTTTTAAGTGTTGTGGCTTTAAATGTTGGATCAATTTATTGGTTGAATTAATGGGTGTATTTAAACTAGTTGAAACTGTTTTGTCACTGTCTGATCTAATGAAGTCTGAGAGAAGCTTGGACGAAAACGCATCGACTTTCTGACTGTGGTGTTAATAAATATTGAGTTTGGTTTATCTCCAGCAACCCTGTGTGGTACCTCTTCGTTGGTCCGGAATCTTGTTTTCATAGTTTTTCAGTTTGAACTGGCTTCCTTTTGTTGTTTTATGGAGTCTACCGAAGGGTATTCTGCATCTACCAACCAACCAGGAGCTCAAAGGAGAACTGAGGTTGGTGAATTTCATAAGACTGCTGGACAACTGACCCAGCTCATTGAGCTTCTTACTCCCCTTAGTCAAGGGCTTGTGTCTCTTTTTAATAATTTTAGCTTGCCTGGAAATCAGGAAGCTTTGCCTAGCAACGGGTGCTGTACTCGTCAGCACGGTACAAGGACTTTTTCGGCATGAATGCACAAGCACAGGGTTCCAACAGTCAGACATTTAATCAAACACCAAGAGTTTTAGCTACACAGGACAGCTCAGATTCCTCCACAGATACGGTGACTGGATTACACTCGGTTTCCTGTAACATGACTGAATTTAATCAGTGGTTACAGGACAAACCGCTCTTTTGCAAGCCTGTTTCCACTACAGTTAATGATGGTTCAACTGACACATACAGAGATTCGCTCAACAAACTATACTCTGATCCTTTCAGGTGCAAATCATACAGTATTGACAATGCTTACTTAAATTAATGTATTAAGTTGCGTATTGTGCCTAAGGGACTTAGAGTGTACAAATATCCAAATAATGTCATTAACGGAAGTGAATTTCACCAAGAACTATTACAAATTTTTGATAATTTTGGTTTGGACATTTTAAAGGCCACTGTAAATAATAATAACCGAGAAATGGAACTTTTACAGAAACAAATAGATATTTACAATTCTCATGTAACTAATGATTTATTTTTTGGTGTTGAAGCTGAGAAGCATAGATACTTTGACTTGAAAGCCCAAATTGACAAAAAAAATGTGATGAATTATTGAACAGAAAGTATAAGAAGTTAGATAGGGATACCAGGGAATACAAGGAAGGCAAGCAGTACCCCTTGCTCAAATCTAATAACCGTTTTTTTGATTCTGAGCATGATTCATACCAGCATTTCAATTTTGATAACAACCATCTTCAGATTATAACTAACTATGATTCTCCCAACAACAATGCTATTAATGGTTATGAAGATGATGGTCTATGGAGATCTGAAAAACTCTGTAATAAAAACAATACAACCATTTTTACAGGGGGACTTACTACCAAGGGGGGAGGGTACAGGGGGAATTACCACCGGAACCACCCACAATGAATGAGATTTACAACAAGAACATCCTTATGTGATCAGTAGGGCAGGGTTCCACATTTTTAATTACAACAGTCTTTGAGATTACTGATTACTTTTTTAATCTACTCATAAAAAGTTTTAAATTTGTGCCTACTACTAAAAGTAATCTTCCTCAAGTTATTATGGATCTAAAAATGTTTATAAGAAAGCTTAACTTGCAGAACATGTTTGGTGACGCTATTCCTACACCAGGAATGATACCCCCCAAAACACCTAGTATTTGCAATCCCCCCATCCACTCCCAACTCAAGAATTTGGAAAATGTTATTGAAGCTGAGATTCGAAAAAAGGTCAAAGGCTTCAGAACTAATACTAACTTGGATAGTGGAGATAAACAGTTACTAGACACTTTATGTGCTAATTCCAACATTCGGGTTATGGAACCTGATAAGGGAGGGGGGATTCTAATTATGGATAAAATCATATATGAGGGGAAAATGATTTCAGTTTTACATGACTACTCTAGATACACTAATGTCTCCATTAATGAAATCAATATTTGTTACCAGAATATTGATCTGGCACTCAAAGACCTTTTTGATCAGGGGGTCATTGATTATGACACTTAGCATTTAGACCATCCTTATCTTTGGGTTCATAAAAGTGTGGAAGACCACTCCAATTAGACCCATTGTGGCTTCAGAGGGGTCCAAGACTTCCCCTATAGCTAAATATTTGGATTGGAAGCTTAAATCATTATGGGGTGGGGAAAGTGCAGTTTTGTACCTACCATAAATGTAGATGTTCAAGTGTATACACTGCTGCAGTCATTACACTTGGGTTATCCTGCCATCAGGCCGTTCCCCAGTCGGCCTGAGTTCCAAAGTCTTGGTCCGGCGTTGGTTGCTGTCGCCCCCCTCCCTGACGTCAGTGCGGCAGAGGTATATAAGATGCAGCAGACGCCATTTTCTTCAGTTTTTCCTGCCCCAGATGTCAGATGCTCCCACATAGGTAGGCAATTCAAACTGCTAATAAAACATACATAAGAAAAGCAAACAACTTTCAGCTACCAGCAAATACTCCCCATAGTTAGTAAAGGGTAGAAGACATAGGTACGTACCAGCAAGTAAGAGGGGAAGGAGAGTGGGTAACCTGGACTGCAGCAGTGTATATACTCGAACATCTACATTTATGGTAGGTACAAAACTGTACTATGTTCATCGTGTTACACTGCTGTAGTCATTACACTTGGGTAGAATCCCAAAGCTGAGGTAGGGTGGCTGGTTCTATAAGGCATTAGGGGTGGCTATAAGGCCCTGTAGCACTGCAGTGGCGAAGCCAGCTCTGGACTTAGAGTATAGAGGCAGATGGTAATGCTTGGTGAAGGTATGTACAGAACTCCAATTTGCTGCTTCCAAAATATCCTTGGTAGGTACTCCTCTGAGGTAGGCAGTTGAAGTGGCTGTTGCCCTAGTGGAGTGGGACCTAATGCTGCTAGGTACAGGTTTCCCATGGTGTGTATAGCAGAAACATATACAATGTCCTATCCATTTTGAAATAGTCTGTTTTGAAATGGCTGTTCCCTGTGCTCCTGCAGCATATGCTACCAATAGTTGCTCAGATTTCCTGAAAGCTTTGGTTTTGTCCAAGTAGAAGCGTAACTGCCTGTGAATGTCCAAGGAATGCAGTAGTCTCTCTCCTTTATTCTGTGGTTTTGGATAAAAAGTTGGCAAATGAATAGTTTGGTTTAGAGCCACACTGGATACCACCTTTGGCATAAACGTAGGGTTAGTTCTTAAAGACACCCTGTCCTGGTGGAAAATGAGGAAAGGTTCCACTGCCATTAGTGCCTGTAATTCTGAAACTCTTCGTGCTGATGTTATTGCCAGGAGCAGAGCAGTTTTCCAAGAGATATATTTAATTCTGCTGTGTTAGCCGACTCAAAAGGAGGTAAAGTCAATTTTTACAAAACAAATTTGAGATCCCAAGTTGGAGTAGGTGCTCTATGGGGCGATCTTATGTTTTTAGCCCCTCTGAGGTACTGTTTTAGTAAAGGATTAGAGAAAATTGGTGGATCCGTGTTGTAATGAGCAGAGATGGAAGAGGCGTGGATCTTGATGGATGAAAAGGAGAGGCCTTTGTCCAGCATCTCAGTTAAATATTGTAGTATCTGAGGAATGTTTGGAACATGAAGGTCAAGACTGTGTGCTTGGTTCCAGGCACAGAATCTCTTCCATTTATCCAAATAGGCTTTCCTGGTACTAGGCCTTCTGGCCTCCAGAATGACAGCCATAACAGCTTTGGAGAGCGGCACTGACTGATTGACTAATGAATCTTCCATGCAGCTAGGTTTAAGGTCTTTAGCTGGCTGTGTAGTATCCGATTGCTGTGCTGAGTCAGCAGTCAGCAGATGTGGGATTTGAGGCAAAATCCAGGGTGGTCCTTGTGCTAAGTTCTTTAAGATTGGGTACCAGTGCTGGCATGGCCAGTCTGGTGCAATCAGGATCATCTTTGTCTCTTCTTGCCTGGCTTTTATGAGTACCTTTGGCAGGAGAGGTAGTGGTGGGAAAGCATATACTTGTAGGTATTTCCAGCTGAATGAGAGGGCATCCACTTTCCATGCTTGTGGATGGTAACTCCTTGTACAGAATTTCTGTAGCTGGCAGTTCACTGGGGATGCAAACAGATCTATGTCCGGGCTCCACCATTTCTGTGTTATCATTCTGACTATCTGTGGATTCAATTCCCATTCGTGGGGATCCATGATGTTTCTGCTTAAGTAGTCTGCCAGTGTGTTTTTCTCTCCTGGCAGGAATTGTGCTTGCAGATGAACTTGATAGATTAGAGCTGTGTTCCACAAGGGCATGGCTTGCCTGCAGAGGGGGTAGGAGTGAGTGCTCCCTTGCTTGTTTATGTACCACATAACTGTAGTGTCTGTTTTTAGTAGTAGTTGTCCTGGATGCAGCAGGTCCTTGAAAGCTATAAGTGCATTTTGTACAGCTAGCATCTCTTTTTGATTGATGTAAAGATGCCTTTGTTCTGCAGGCCACTTGCCCTGAATACAGTTGCCTGCCACGTGTGCTCCCCAGGCGTAGTCCGATGCATCTGTTGTCAGTGTTTGCCTGGCTGTGGGTTGAGTAAAAGGTTGTCCCTTGTTGAGGTGACGAGCTTGAGCCCACCACTGAAACTCCTGTTGAAGGCAAGGAATTAGTGGTATAACTGTTTCCAAACTTTGACAGTGTTGAGACCATACATTCTTTAGGTACCACTGTAGTTTCCTCATATGCAGTCTGGCATATGGAATTAGTAGTATGCAAGATGCCATGTAACCCAAGGCCTGCAGAATTTTTCTTGCAGGGAGTTGAGTCTTTGTTGCCATCAATTGAAAGTATTGAGTCAGTTGTCCTTGCTTGTCTGGCATGAGATAAGCCATCTGGGCCATTGTGTTCAAGCTGGCACCCAGGAATATTATCTCTTGTGAGGGCATTAGTTTTGATTTCTTTTCATTTACTGTGTACCCCAGGCAACTTAATAACTTTTTTTACAAACGCCAGATGCTTTAGAAGAATGTCCTTGCTCTCTGCTTGAATTAGGCTGCCGTCCAGGTACAGATAAATTTGAATTCCTTTCTGTCTGCAAAATGCAATTACTGGTGCAAGGCACTTTGTGAAGACCCTGGGGGTGCAGTATATAAGCCAAAGGGCAGTGCAGAGAATTGATAATGCATTGAACCAGCTATGAACCTGAGGTATCTTCTGCAGTTTTGTCTGATAGGGACATGCAGGTATGCCTCTTTGAGGTCCAATGTCATGAGCTAAGCTTTCTTGCCCAGCATGGGAAGAAGCTGCTGTAGTGTCAACATTTTGAATTTCGGAACATCCAGGTAAGTGTTTAGAGAAGAAATATCCAGAATGGGCCTCCAGGCTTTGTCCTTCCTGGGAACCAGAAAGAGTCTTGAGTAAAAACCTTGTCCTTACTCCTGTGGTGGTACCTTTCGAATAGCTCCCATATCCATGAGTGCTGTAATTTGTTTTTGAGCCTCTGCCCATTGATTTGGTGGCAGATTTGGCATTCCTTTTAACCTCGGCAGAGTGTGAAAGTGGAACCTGTAACCTTGAGATATAATGTTGAGAACCCATTTGTCTTTGGTGATCATATGCCAATTGTGATAGAAAAGTGCCAGTTTTCCTCCCAGGGGTGCTGCCAAGAGAGAGTTGTTTGGCAGCTGTAGTGGGAAGTCATTGGGGCTGCTTCTTATATGGTTGGGGCCTGTCTTCCCCTTCTTTCTGTCCTGATACAACCCATTGCAGAGGCCTGTAAGGACCTTGTGGTTGACCTCTACCTCTTGGACATCTGTATCTGCCCCTTTGAGGTATGTCTGTAACTGGAAAGGACCAATTCTTAGTTGGCCAATTTCTGCTAAATCTAGGAGGCTGAACCTGTAAGAAATCCTTCACCGTTTGCATAGATTTTGCCTTATCCTCCATTTTCTTTAATACCTCTTCTGCCTTAACTAAAAATAACACATCCTGCTGCATAGGTGCATCCAATAATTTTGCTTTAACATGATCTGGTAACGTATGTTCTTTTAACCAAGCATGTCTTCTAATGACAGAGCCTGTAACGGCTGCTCTACAGGAGGCCCCTAAAGAATCAAAACCACATTGCAACGTATGTTTTCCCACCTGTTCAGCTGCATGCAATAAATCCTGCATTTCTTTAAAAGTAGGAGGATCCGAATCTGGAAGCATTTTTTGTTTCAACTGAGACAGTAGAAATTGCTGATATTTTAGCATGTGAAACTGGCAATTTAAGGCTCTCATTGCTAAAGTTGCAGACGTGTATACTTTCTTTTCCCTTCTGTCTAATGCTCTGGAATCTCTGTCAGAGGGAACTGGATTCTTGGCTGATGAGGCCTTAACCCCTTTGGGTCCCTGAGAAATAGCTTCAGGGTCAGCAACAGGGCTTTTGTACAGAAATTTGTGCGAGTCAGAGACTCTGTAGTATCTGTCAAGTTTAACTGGGGCTGGAGGGAAGGAATCAGGATTTAGGCTGGATTCAGTATACACATCATCCACAATATCTAACACTGGCAGAATAGCAAGGGGTCTGTGTTGAGGTAATAAAAGGAAGTCTCTGAGCCTTTTCTTGGATTCTGAGTAATCCTGGCCTTCCCAATGGAAATGCTCCCTCAAGGTGTGCAAGGTTTCCCCAAAGGAGTAGTCCTCAGGCGGCGAGGCTGATGGAATTGACTCCTCAGCATCAGAATCCTCATAAGGGGGTAAAGAGTATCCTAGGTCTGAGGATGAATCTGAAGAGATGGACACCTGGTCGGATGAGTCATAGTCTGCATCCTGTCTAGGCCTTTTATCAGGAAGGGGATGGGACCCCCTCATCAGAGTGATTAGGTCTTCGGCCATTTTGAGCATTTGTTTCTTAGGCATGGAGGCCTGTGTTGGAGAATGCTGTATTTGTTTCTTTGATTTTAAAGCTGGTTTAGACTTAGCAGAGGGTTTAATGCTTAACTGAGTAGGTCTGAAAACACCCTCTGAAGCTGCAGGCAGCTCAGCTACTCTGGATCCCTCTGAAGGGTTAGTTTCGGTAGGCTGAATAACTTGTGCGTCCAAAGGCCCAGCCATCTCCACGTGGGAGTCAGAGGCGGCCTGTGGTTCTACAGAAGAGGTCGTCAGGGTCTGCGAAGGCGCCTCGCTGAAAACCGGAGAACCGGCGACTGGCCTAGAAGAGGCTTCGTCGTCAGTTTTGGGCCTCGGATGCCTATCCTTGTCTTTGCGCTTTTTATGTATTCCAGTCGTCGGAAGTTCCAACGGCATGGTATAATTGAATTTTCTAGCAAAATAATGTCGGGCAAAGTCAAACTGACGTTTAATAGTACGTTTGTTAAACCTAGCACAAAACCGACAACCAGTGACATCGTGGTCTGGTCCTAGGTGTGGGATGCAATAAGAATGGAAATCCTTATGAGGTATGTGCTGCCCACAAGAAATACAATTATTAACTTTTACTGACATCGGTCTGAGGCAAGAAAAAGTTTCCCCAACGGGGTACTTAGCTTTGTAGAAGGCTTTGGTTCTGGATTCGGAATGAAAATCTCAGTAGACGGCCGACCGGCACTTGCAAACTGCTTTTGCTTCGGGCACCGCACGTCAAGAAAGACTGAAGAAAATGGCATCGGCTGCATCTTATATACCCCTGCTGCACTGACGTCAGGGAGGAGGCGACAGCAACCGACGCCGAACCAAGACTTTGGAACTCAGGCCGACTGGGGAACCGCCTGACGGCAGGATAACCCAAGTGTAATGACTGCAGCAGTGTAACACGATGAGCATCTGTATCTTCTTAAAGATTTGTGGGAATTCCTCAGCAAACTTAAACCTGAATATTTTTCACCAGACATTTTAATAGCTACAATAGATGTGGTAGACCTATTTTCTGTCATTCCACACAATATAAGTATTACCTGGCTAGAAGAAGCTTTGAGGATGAAACCCGGTACTATGGAAACGGACTTTTTTTTATGTATAGAACTGGCAGAACTTGTACTCAAAATTAACTTTTTGTTTTTTGATGGCAAGTTCTACCACCAAGAGTATGGAGTTGCTATGGGGGCCAGTTGTGCCCCTACTTTTGCAGATATCATAGTCTCAGTATGGGAACACAAATTTGTTCATAATTGCCCCTACACTAGATACTGGAATTTATACATAAGGTTCCTTGATGATATTTATATTTTTTGGTTGGGGTGGGGGGCAGAACTTTTAGATGAATTTATCAATTACCTCAACCAAACTACTGATTTTTTTTAAATTCACCTACCACGTTTACACCCAAAGTGTTAATTACTTAGATGTCTCTTTGCACAAGGTAGACCATCGTTTTAAATCAACTATTTTTAGAAAGCCTACATTTTCCAACACCTACATCAGCTTCAACAGTGCACAGCCACTTTTTTCAGAAAAAAGGACAATACGTGCGTATTAGTCGTATATCTTATGAAGTAGACTATGAAGCTGAATGTACGGTCTTGGAACATATGTTTTTGGAGCGTGGCTACCCTTGTGAACTTATAACCACCATGAAAGTTGAAGTCACAGAGGGTAGGAAAAATACAGGCCCATTTTAGGTATGGGAATTAACTTTTCCAACCAACATGGATATAAATTTTCCAATGATACTACCTACAACAGAGCTTTTGCCACTGAATTCAGTACCAACGCTTATCACATTAAAAGCATTGTGCAAAGACAATGGGATAAATTTTCAGAGTTTACAGATTTACCAAATTTAAAATGCAAATCTATTAAAGTAGTATTTTAGAAGGGACGTAATATTAAGAATATCTTGGAATTTGCTAAAAATGAAAAGGTTTTTACACACAGAAGGAAGGGTACTTACAAGTGCGGGGCTTGTAACCAGTGCACTTATATTTCTAATAAAGAACAGGTAGTTGTTGCATCCAGACAAAAAACATTAACTGCCAATACTTATAGCAATTGTAACTCCCAAGGCCTTGTTTATTTAGTTACTTGTGTTTGTGAGTGTTTCTACATTGGGAAAACTGAAATACAAGTTAAACGAAGAATATATGAACACATGAATGATGTTAATAAAGGAAACATCAATAATGCACTTTTTAAACATACCTTATTATGTCCTAATGCCAGGTTTTCCTTTTTTGTTATTGAAACTGTCCCTAAAGAACTAAGAGGGGGGCCTTGGTAGTACAAGTTAGAATACAGGGAAACTTATTGGCAGATAGATTTGGAATCTAATAGACCTCCGGGTCTTAATGATCATGTGTCCTTGGTATTCCTACTTAAACTCAGATCAGCTAAATTATAAATGTGAGAATTTACTTACCCTTGTACTGTAATTTTTTGTACTGTTTTAAATATCTGTTATATACATGTATATATACAAAATATTTTTAGGGTATGGTATTAATTTATTACATACTTATTGATCCTAACATAGCTGGAATTGTGTATTTTTAATATGGTCATTAGTTTATTAATTGCTTATATATTTTTTTATAAATTCATTATTTTATCTCAGTATATTATGTATTACATACACTGTTTTTTTATGAATTTTGCATCATGTTTTGCCAGTTTTTTATATTAATATTATTCATCTCTACAGTTTAAATGTGCTTTATTATGTTTTTAAGTGTTGTGGCTTTAAATGTTGGATCAATTTATTGGTTGAATTAATTAATGGGTGTATTTAAACTAGTTGAAACTGTTTTGTCACTGTTTGATCTAATGAAGTCTGAGAGAAGCTTGGACGAAAACGCATTGACTTTCTGACTGTGGCGTTAATAAATATTGAGTTTGGTTCATCTCCAGCAGCCTTGTGTAGTACCTCTTCGTTGGTCCGGATTCTTGTTTTCACAGTTTTCCAGTTTGGACTGCTCCCTTTTGTGGTTTATTGATGTCAATCTTCACTTAATCCTTGACTTGTGGGACACAGTTTCCAGCTACCTAAATCCAGAGAGGTCTCATGTAAGAATATTCCTGAGCCCCATCAAGCCAAAGGACACTCGTCTCCTGGAGACCATAGAGTAATAAAGGTATGAGGGGAAGCCCAGGCAGCCGCTGCACAAATATCACTAATGAAGCTCTGGAATGAAAGACTGCGGAAGCGGCTACTGCCCTTGTTGAATGTGCTTTGACAGGTCCTGGTAGTTGCACTTTTTTGTTACAAATGAAAGTTATACATTCTTTAAGCCATTTTGATAAAGTAACTTTAGAAACATTTTCCCTTAGAAGCATTAGAAAAATAAACAAACAAGTGGCCCAATTTTCTGATTTCTTTTGTCCTGTGAAGGTAACAATGCAATTGTTTGCATACATCTAATAAATGAAGACAACATTCACCCTTGTTAGAGAAGCTGGGGAAGAAAACTAGGAGTTGAATAGTCTGATTGATATTGGTTTCTGACACTTTCTTAGGCAGAAAGGAAGGATTTGTTCTCAAGGAAACCGTCTTTATAAAAAAGATAAAGCATGGGGTTTGCAAGATAAGGCCTGTATCTCAGAAATCCTTCTTGTGGAAGTAATAGCTATCAGCAATAAAATTTTCCAAGATAAAAAGTTAAAATCGCAAGTTGCAGCAAGTTCAAAGCATGAACTAATTACTTACTGAATTACAAGATTCAAGTCCCAAGGTGCAGAAGGGTCTTTGTATGGAGGTCTGAGCAAAGGTTCCTTTCAGAAAGGCTTTGCATAGTTTGTGGGCCATTAACATTGTGTCATTCAAACCATTAAGAAAATTTGAAATTGCAGCTAGATGCATTCATATGGTCGAGGCAGATGCTCCTACTTCAAAAAGCAATGTTAAGAATTCCAGGACCTAATCGATTGGTACTGAAAAGGGATAAAGATTTGTCTTTAAAGCCCATTCTAAAAATTTTTGCCACTTACTGGAGTACAACTTTCTAGTCAAAGGTTTGTGGGAGACTAGAACAATTCTTCGAACTGGGGAAGAAAGAGGGGAATGCCTGGCAATCATTGGAACTAGAGAAGCCATACAGTGAGCTTGAGCTTTAACAGATTCGGATGAACTAGTCTGTCAGGATGGGACAACAGGTCTGGACCCAGGTCCTGTGTCCAAGGTTTCCGAATTAGGTGAGGCCAAAGAAAGGGAAACCTGACCTGATGAGGCTAGAATGGGGCAATGAGAATGATTTTGTTATTCAAGCCCGTTGGCTTTCTTTAGAAATTGAGATATGAGAGAAGTCAGAAAGGCATACAATATGCCGGGGGGGGGGGGCAACCATAAAGAAGAGTGCCTCTTGGTTACTCCCCATAAAGGGATTTAGGGCAAAGTAGTTGTTGCACTTGTTGTTCAGGGGGGATGCAAAGAGATCACAGCAGGGCTGGCCCCACAGGTGGAAAATCTTTTCCGCCACCAATGGTCTGAGAGACCACTAGTGAGGCATTAAGTCCTGCTCAATTTTTCTGTAATCATGCTGGAGCTCCCTGGAATATGCATTGCAACTAGAAAGTGGTCTGATGAAATCGCACACTGCCATACTCTGAGTGCTTCTTGACAAAGAGGATAAAGACATGGTTCCCCCTTGCTTGTCGTTGTATCAAACTCCTGCCATGCTGTCTGAATCATAATCATTCCCAAGGGGAGGGTATCCTGGAATGCCTGCAGCGCTAACAGCACTGCCCTCATCTCTAGAATACTAATGTGCAAATTGGCCTCTAGCTGGGACCAAGTGTCTTTCCCAGATAATGCCCCCCCCCACCCTATCTGGGACACATCTGTGGTCACTATGGTTTGGGGATGAAGAGGAGCAAAGGGTCTGCCTGACGGGTCTATATTAGAATACCGAACTTTCAAAATTTCGGGTGTTCTAATATCGAACCCTATTAATTGAAAATTCAAACATACAGAACAGCAAATTTTTTCCTAGGGAAAATAATTGCTGCTCCAAAACACATACACACAACACAAGCACACCAAACAAACAGCAATCCACACATAAACACCTAAACTCTTACACCTAACCCTACACTAAACTATATATACACCACTAACTATCCACTTACCTTAATCCAAACCCTAACCCTAAGGTCCGTCACTATCGCACAGTCACCTCACCCGCGCCCTAATCCTCACATCCACACGATCGCACACTTACCTGACCTGCACCCTAACATACCTTCTCACTTCTTTGGCTCCTGGACTAAGACCACTGAGGAGTGGAAAAGTGCAGACCCAGGGAAGAAAGGGTCTTTCCATCCTTCCCACATCTAGCTAGGGTATCTTTAACTTTAGGGGCAAAAAAGGGATGTTCCGTCAAACGAAGCCTTGACTAAAGAAGACTTAAATGGCTCCACAAATTCACATAAGTGCATCCAGACATGGCTCTTAATAGCTATGCCTAAACTTGCTGCCCTCGCAGTCCCCTCAGCTGTATGCACAATGAGCCTCATGGATGAATTACAAACAGAATCAAGGAGAAGGTACCTTTTCTCTAACCCCTTCAGCTACTACTCCTGTCATAGTATCTTAAAGTTTTTTTTTTTATCAGATCTTGCTGAAGACTGGTGAAATGTGCCATGTAATTCAATGACCTTGGTGTGAAGGTCGATGAAGCATATACATGCTTCCCAAATCTATCCATCATCCTAGACTCTATTAGGAGGATGAATATTAGGACATTCATCAGCAAGTTTCTTTTGGCTGCTGCCACTACCACCATTGCATCAACTGGTATTCCTTTTGCTCAATGCTGCCAATCTTGGGGAGCTGACCAAATATGTTCTGGTCTCTTCGGGATTGGCTCGATAGAGTTGGGTATCTTCCAAGTCCGTTAAGTAATTAACTTAATCAGATCATCAGTTGGCGGAGAGATCAGGGAGATAAAGGGTCAGGCATGGAAAGCCTCTAGGTATACCGATGGAGACACCTTTCCAGGAGTGACCTTGGGGAACCTTCTCCATCAAAATCGGTATTTTCAGTGAAGGCCTCTTCAGGGGAGTCTAAGTGCTTCTTCTTGCACTTTCTCTTCAGGGGTACCTCTTCAGTGGGATGGGCTGGAGAGGTATCTGAACAGGCAATGGCCACAGCAGTTGGATCCTGAGGCTTCAGCACCCGCTGTTCCAGAGTAAAGGTTGAAGGAAGCTCTGGGCAAGGGGAAGGGCAGAGCTGTAGGTCCGATGAGGGTGGTTTTGACTGAATGCCCGCAGTGGACACTGCCCTCTCCATGGCTTGGAAGGCAGGCCACCCCCACCATAGAGGAATGGGAACTTGAAACTAAAATAGACTCCTTCGGAACACAGGTCACACCTCTCACCAAAGAGGCCTCCTCCAAAGCCAAAGCTGGTGTCAAGCTAACATGTGCCAATGCCCCAAGTGGCATGGATGGCTCCAACACCAGAGTAGAACCATGTCCACCGGAACTGACAACAAAGCTGTGTCCCCGGGAGGTCTGCAGTTCTGACAGAACCAAAGAGCTCAAGGCTCTTTTCGGCACTGAAGAAGAAACTCTGACTGGCAGTAAGACAGTCAAAACCTGGACTGTCTGCACCGAAAACTCTGAAGGCCCAGTTGGGGTCAGAGGAGGAACACTTACTAGAGTCGAGATAGGCAAGGTTCCACAGCTAGAAAGCTTCAGAACCACTCAAGTGAACAATCCCCTCACCACCAAAAGCTGCTCCATCAGCCTCAAAATATCAGATTCCATGAGGCTCTTGGTGGAACGGACCAAAGAGACCAACTGGGATCTGGGTCTGTCCAAGAAGGAACTTGGAGGTTGGTCTATGAATGGGTCCACTGATGGAGAATACCTGGTATGAGTTCTGTCTTTAAAGGAAAATTCTTTTTGTTCTGGAGAAGTTTCCGAAATAGTGGTGGATATAGTAGTAGTAGTAGTAGTAAAAGCAGTAGTCAGTGCAGAAGTAGGCATCAACGACAGTGAAGACATATCCTTTTCCCCACTCGGTTCCAAACAAACTGCAGGAACTAGGGATATCTTAGGCATTTTAGATCACGATGCCAAAGATACTGTCGGCACAGAGCTGCTCCACTTTTTAGAATGTTTCAGTGAAGAAGAAGGAAAGCTAATATCTATCAGAATTAGGTAGCTTGTGTTCACACTTCTGGCATCTTTTGAAGCCAGAAGTTCCCTTATGTTTTTCAGCCATTTCCAAGCATGCGCGCGCGCGTGCACACACACACACACAAAAGCAAGGAAAGCGGCAGAATTAAGGTTTAAATTTTTAGGATTTGACAGTCATACTGACAATGGTATGAAAACTTACCTCCTGGTAAAGAAGGAAAGGAAGAAAGGAAGCAAGAAAGAGAGGTATCAACAATGGTACGAAGAATTACCTTAACGGTAAGAGAGGGGAAAGAAAATAGCAACGATGGTAAGGACAGAGAAACACCAATCGTGTTACAGAACAACAGCAAGAGAAGCTGGATAATATAAATGAGGCAAAAAAGAGACATTTTTACTAACTGCCAAAAAGAATTCACTTGCTTAACAGCTGTTTAGATAAACACATCTAGCACTGAAAAGGGGCAAAACAGATTTGAGGTAATTCTGCAAGGAGCATTATGGATAAAAGCCTAGCTCAAGATTTTTGGAAGTAGCAAGCTGAAATAATGGCAGAGTCAGTTCCAAGAGATGGAACTGAACCCACAAGTCACAGATTAAGTGAAGATTGACAACATCAGATCAGATATTAATTTCATTGCATCACCCATCAGTCTTCTTCCTGCATACTTTTGTTTACTGCATTTCCTTCCATTCCCCATCTTAAAGACAGATAGCAGCAAAAGCATAGCATTGCACACAGTAGTCAGTCAGTCCCAGATGGCTGCACTACCCTTCTTAAGTGGAGTGACTGTCACTGGCTGGCATGCTCATAAGTTCATAGGTACTTACTAGGCTATTGATCTGTGAGGATCCTAAGCCTAGCCTTACATTCCCATGGTAGTTTTTAGCCATTATATTTTGCATACAAATGACCCAGAGATAGGCCAAACAAGGATATTTTGGGACAGTTAAATGTTTCTCCTATCAATGAGGGGCAAGGGTGCTAAATCGAGGGTAAATTTGTGGTTACCCCTCCATTTGTACAATTTAAATTTGAAGAGAGTTAGAAAAGTAGTTTGCTTTATATGCAGTGGTAGACTGCTCCATAGAAATGATGCTCTCTGTAATACAAACCTATCCCATCAACACATATTCATTTATCCTGCAACACAGATTGAGGTCCCTTGAAAGAGGTTTAAATTGTCACTGGACTTGTGAGTGTGTAACAGGCCTGACAGAATAGGGTCTGCTGAAGCTCTGTACACAAAGCAGAGGTTGCCTCTCAATAGCTGTACAAGACTGAGAAGAGGGAAAAGGCTTTAAGATGATCTGCACAGTTTTTAAGATTAAGGCTGTTGATTACTTAAGTAAGAAAGTGTTGGGGTTGCTCCAGTTGTGACAAGTGTTTGGACAGGTACATACCTTAAGGGGTATTATACTTAATGATCAACCTAATGAGTGCCAAATACAGTGGAACAATTACATCCCCGGATCCGAACTCAATACAATATTCATTCACTTAATTAAAAATATCTCTGCTCACTGCTTCCATGATTCTTAACACCAGCTCACTAAATCAATTTCAGTTAACTTATTTTGACAATGTAATACTGCAGTAAATCAGTTCTACAACACCGAAGACCATAGTTTGGTTAGCACTCCACATTTGTGCAGAGTGGCTTGTTACTCAGCTTGGCTTCTAGGCTGTCACCAACAGTTGATGTGATAGCTTGAATCACATGCCCCAGCAAAAAAAGTGTGCAAAGGTGTAGAAGTTAGTCATATCAAGGAGGAAATCAAGCCTGAAAATAGGACCATACAAACAACATTGGTTCTCTTTTGTGTACAGCACCTTCTCCATGCTGTGAATAAACAGTGGTGGAGTGAGCTCTTTATTCATTTTTTGTTTACTTTAAATAAATTAATAAATGTTAAGCTGTTAACAGATGGAGCTTTAGCTCCCAAAGACCAGCAATAAATCCACCACTCATATACACACACATGTGCACACACACAAGTAACCTGCTGTAACTTTAAACCTCTGTGTACACTGCCAACTAATACTTTACATATGTATTCACACTGCATAACCCGTTCCAAAGTATCCAGGGTCTGATTTAAAATAGGTGCCTAATACACATGTGAGTCGAGAAGTAAGGATTTCCAACTACTAAGTTTGTTCTCACACATTTACTTTAGCATAGTCTGTTAACAGTTGTAGCCTTTATTACGAGTTTGACATTCAAGGCTACAGTGAAGGCTGTTCTTTTAAATTTAAGTTCAAGTCAGGCTTGGCCTTATGGGCTCCATACATTCGACAAGCTTTAAAAAAAGTCTAGGCATTGGGAGTTGTAGTAAAATGGCTGGTAGTAAAATGGCTGGTTAAATTAGAAATAGTTTCAAATAAGGAACCAAGGCGAGAGAATCAGTTTGCTGGTGATCTTCCTTTACTAGGGGAGCAGAAACTCAAAATAAATAAAACAAAATCAGCCATTTAGTCAGTTAACTACACATAGAAAGAATGCGTTCTCTGGAAGGCTGTCCAAGCCCATGTAGTCCATATAATCTTGAACAGAAAAGAGCCTGTTTGGGCAGACTTTTTTTAAACAAATCATTATCTGAAGAAAAATAAAGATGGAGATTTTTTCACCTCTTTGAAGAAGTGCAGTGGGTAAAAATAAAGGAATATCCATGAAGAAGTATTTCGAGGAGAGAATAAAGGTTAAACACCTAATAAATGTTATTGGGAGCAAAAAGTAAAAGAGAATGACTATCCTTGGAGAAGTACTGGATGTAGATGGTAAAACTGAGGGTCTACCCTTGCTCCCTGAACTGAAACAGCAAGCAGACCATAAAAAATTAGAGATATTGTTGGATCTGTCTTACAATACTCCCATGCAAAAGCTACACAAATGAATCAATGATAGGATTTACAATGTCGGCTATTGCATCCCAAAAGAAGTTGTTTCAGGGAATGCAAAGGTCAGACCTGTGTTGTTTCTTTAGCATGAGCTAATGCCAATGAAAAAGACACTTGTTTCAAAAATGTGATCTTCTGGAGCTCCCAATATTGAATTTTATACCAGGAAAAGCTCTTCTTTTGGGCTGATCTCGTCACCTTAAACCACAGCAGTACACTTTATTGACCTCTGCCAATTAAGTAAACATTGGTTCATAGGCTGGTACTAGGCTATTGGCCCTAGGGCCTATACAAGCCTAGCCATAACAATTCCCTGGATATTTCTTCCCACAATACATACTTCTGTACATCTACAACTATGGGGTGCTAATCTTAAATGATGACACTGTGAATGCTAAACCTGTAAGTGTGGAAACAGCAGTTTTATCTGCTCCCTCCCTCCAAGGAGCAATGACCTTGAAGGTGGTTTATTTAAAATTTCTGGACTAAAAGTGAAGCCTCCTTCCGAAGAGTGTAAGAAGCATCCCTCAAACACAAAAGTACTTTAAAAAGTATTATTTCTCACAATTTCTGTCATTTGCAATTATGGGCTTCACAGTTTCAAAAGGATGGTACAGCTTTGACTTTTTTTTTCTCCAAGGGCTGATGTCAATGACTAACTTCTGCCATCATTTCCAATTTATCCACATTACGGAAGCCTTCTTCATTAAATCATTATTAGCCAGAGAATAGGATTTTATCCTTTTTTCACTATGATACTGTTTAGATACTCATTCTTCTTTCGTGTTTGATTTGATAATGATGTGATACATTGGCTGATCATCTCTAACCCCACAGCGTTTTTTGTGTAAAAAAAAAAAAAAAAAACAACATGTAATGCCTATAGCGTTCTAACAAACACTAGCCTTGTTAAAAATTAAAGTTAATACAGTTATCAACTCTGTCATGATCTCAATCAAAATGAACACTAGCTGCCCAACAACTCTGAAAATTCTGAGGTATTATCCGCTTACCACAGATGTAAATGTACCAAGATTTTCATGCAGATGTGGATCAAGTTAAGCTCAGGAAAGGCTAAGGCAGGTCTGGTAGACCTGGTGAATGAGGAAAAGCAGGCTGTCAGGAGAGGAAGCAAAAAAGTGCAGACGTCACCAAATTATTAGAGCAGTAGATATCTAGTGAAAGATACTGAGGAATAAAAAGTACCAAAGAAACTGTCCAACTGCATGATGATATACTACAGCAGTAGATGTGCATTTCCATCTCTTACTCTACATAAGGAGCTCACTTCTAATTATTCTGCGAAACCGATATATAGTCTCCCTTCCCATGTATAAATCCCTCCTTCTTTATAAAATCAATCAGCTGACTGGATGGTTGTCACATGACTGAAAGGTCCAATACATTCAAACCCACATTTCCATGGTGGCTACGGTGGTGCAGCGGTTAGCATTGCCATCTCACAGCAAGAGGTTCTCTGGTTTGATTCTCGGCTGGGGTGCCTTCTGTGTGCCTTCTGTGCGGAGTCTGCATGTCCTCCCTGTGGTCGCGTGGGTTTCCTCCGGGTGCTCCGGTTTCCTCCCACATCCCAAAGACATGCTGTAGGTGGATTGGACACTCTAAATTGGCCCTAGGTGTGAGTGTGAGAGTGTGTGTGTGTGTGTGTGTGTGTGTGTGTGTGTGTGTGTGTGTGTGTGTGTGTGTGTGTGTGTGTGTGTCTTCTGTGGAAGGTTGGGCGCTGGGCTGGCAACTCGACACTGTAAAACTCCACTGCCAATCATGAGTGGACAGGTGATCCGCTGTAGCGACCCCTAACCGGGAAAAGCTGAAAGAAGAAGAAGAAGGGAAGAAATTTCCATCAGATTTTCTGATTGCCTTAGGAATCCATATCCATATGATCCAATATGGTAAAGTGCAGACTTTAGGTAAGTTCTTGCTATCACCCATCTTTCTCAACTGTCCCTGACTTTGACTCAACTTTATTTTGTCCTTCTAAAATCAATGATCCCTTGAGAAAAAGGTGGTGTGTTACCAATAATGCCACTGATTACAAAGTACAGAGCTCTTTTACTTCAGAAAATGCATGTAAATTTGTGTACTTGTATTTTGCCAGCTTTCTAAATCAGTGGTCCCAATATTTACAAAGTGTCCCTGACAAGGGTCCATTTCCCTAATTTTGGTAATGACAAGTTGAGAGTCATATTACCTCCCCTGGTACTGGTAGCACATACAGGAGATGTGCCCCTCAGGAAAATTTCAGACCTTTTATGTTTCATCATGCCAGTTTCTTGGACCGGAGTTAAAATACTTCAAATACTGTAGGTAAATCACAATAAAAAAATAAAAAAAACTGCAACAAAATCTAGTTCCACTCTTAGCCCTCAGTGAGCACAGGATCTGCTGTACTGTAAAGATCATCCACCAAGCACCCACTATTTAGCAACAGCAAGGCAAAAGAACCACAAAATAAAACATTCAACACAAACCTTAATTAACTGAAAAGAACCCAAAAGTCTGAACTGATGGAACTTCCCCAGACCCATACAGAGATGAAAGATGGAGTCAGAAGTGATAGCTATGTTCTTAAAATACCAGTTGATCTATGAGGCAAACCCACATGAAATGGTGATCTAACTCGGCTGCTTCTTCCAGACATAGGCTCCAAATCTCAAGCTCCTCCTTCTTCCCATAAAATATCATACCATCTCTAACTCCTCAGATCAAGTTTCCTGTCCTACAGTTCAACAGGTTATAGCAACAGTACAGAAGAGAGAAAGGAAATGAGGCTCAAACTCAGAACCTAAGGGTTCTGAATTTCCTCCATGGAATTCTTGAAGGCACAAGGCCAGGGGATGTTTGGGAGGGACATCAGAAGTATGAAAATAGACAACACAGATGTTAAGTTATGGTAAGTACGTAACTTACATCTGATGATGTCCTTTTCATTCTTCCTCACTGATGGGTCACAGTCCCCAGCTAAATAACTCCTGGGTGGCCCTCAAGGAAGGATGTGCCAGAGCACATTCAAGCCAAAGGATGCCCTGCTTCTAGAAATATCAAATTTATAATGACAGAAAAAGGTGCTAGTCTTAGACCAGGTGGCTGCAGCACAAATCTTATCAATTGAGGTCCTGGAAAAGAAGGCAGATGATGTAGCCATAGCTTTGGTGGAATGAACCTTGTGTAGCTGAGGTAATGGAACACCTTTTTGTGAATAAATGAAGGAAATACAATATGTAATCCATTTGGCTAAGGTAATCTTAGAAACTGCACGACCTGAAAAGTTTGCTGAAAAAGATACAGATAGCTGATCAGATTTCCATGACTTTTTTGTCCTGTGGAGATAAAAACACAATTGCCTGTGAACATCTAGAAGGAGCAAAGTATATTCTCCTTTGTTTGAAAAACTGCGGAAGAAAACTGGTAACTGAATTGACTGGCTAATGCTGGATTATGTGGCTACCTTAGGCATAAAGGAGGGGTTTGTCCTTAATGATACCCTGTCTTTATGAAAAATGATGTAAGGAGGTTTCACAGACAAGACTTGAAGCTCTGATACTCTCTTAGCAGAAGTAATCGCTACTAGAAAAATTGTTTTCCATGACAGGAATTTCATGTCACAACTATCCACCTGTTTAAAGGGTTTCTGGGTAAGTCCTTGCAGCACTAACATGAGATCCCAAGGTGAAGACGCATCTTTAATTGGGGTCCGAAGAAGAAAAAACATCCTTCAAGAAAGACTTGCATAACCTGGAAGAGAAAAGAGAGGAAGATCCCTTCCCAACATGAAAACTGGATACGGCACCCAGTTGAAGCCTAATGGCAGAGAAACTGGCTCCTTAAAATTACTAAGGACAAAGAGAATAGATGAAGTGAGAGCTGAAAAAGGGTCAAAATTCTCTTTAGAAGCCCAGATATAAAATCTCTTCCACTTACTGTTGTATAGCTTTTTAGTACAACTCCTATGAGAGGCCAGGATTACATCACAGACTGAAGGGGCAAGCGTGGACATTCTTATAATTACTGGAAGTGGAAAAACCATGCGGTCATCCTTAAGGTGTGGAGTTTGGGAGGCTGGATGCCTGATGGATGGGATATGAGATCCTGTCTGGGATCTAGTATCCAAGGTGGATCTTTCAGATGAGATCAAAAAGAGGAAGCATACCTGACGAGGCCAGAAAGGGGAGATGAGGATTACTGAGCTCTTCAACATGCTGGCTTTCTGTACAAATTTTGGGATCAGAGGATAAGCATAAAGGAGATCTGGGGGCCAATCATGGGCCACAGCATCCTTCGGTGACTGCCCCTTCATGGAGATCAGAGCGAAATACTTGCTGCACTTGAAGTTCTGGGGAGAGACAAAGAGGTTGCAACAAGGTTGACCCCAATGGCCAAAACTCTTGTTTGCTACTGACTGACTGAGGGACTACTCATGAGGAATCAGAATCAATCTGCTGAGTTTGACTGCTAGGACGTTGGCTTTCCCCATTATGTGCATTGCATCTAGAAAGTGGTCTGTAGATACTGCCCATTCCCAACCTCTTATGACTTCCCTGCACAACAGGTATGAAAGGGTTCCTCCTTGTTATTGATGTACCAGACTAATGACAAGTTGTCTGTATTAAATGCAATCATCCTGAAAGGGAGACTTGTCCTGAATAGTTTGCAACATTAGAAGAACTGCTCTCATCTCTAGAACACTAACATGCAGATTGGTCTTGATGGATGACCACATGCCCCCCCACCCACACTGGAAAGTATCTGTAGTCACTGTGGCTATCAGGATGGGGAGAGGAAAGGTTCTGCCTAGAAACAGGTTGTCTGATTGCATCCATCACTACAGATGATTCCTGCATATCGAAGACAATGGGAACTGAATGTTTGGTGAAGAATGGACCATTGAACTGCTACTGTTCATTGAAGTACTCTCATAAAGAACCTCGCAAAAGGGAGTAGAACGATTGCAGCTGCCATTGAACCCAGAGCCTGAAGTATTAATTTTGCTGGCAGAGAAGGCATATCCAATAAGTCCTAAACCTGTTTTCTTAGAGACATTATATGATGCCTCAGTAAGGAAGCCACTTGTGTATTTGTGTTCCTCTATGTCCTTATGAATTCTAGGTTCTGTACAAGAATCAAGATAGATTTTTCCAGATTAATTGTGATACTCAGGTGTTTGAAGATCATTACTAGAGAATTTCTGGACTGAAGCAGTACATGCTTTGTTGGTGCAGTGAAGAGCCAATAGTCTAGATAGGGAAACGTCTGGAATCTTTTTAGCCTCAGGTGAGCTGCTACCACTGCCAAACATTTGGTAAACACCAGGGAGGCTGTGGTAAGTCCACAGGGCAGTGCTCTTAACTGGTAGTGATTGGCTCCCAGACAAAAGCACAGATGTCTTCTAGAGCTTCTATTTTGATGTGATAGTATGCATCTTGAAGATCCACTAAGCACATCCAATCTACCTTGCACAGAAATGGCAGAATGGACTGGACCATAACCATTCGGAACTTTGACTTCTTGATGAACTGATTCAGACTGCTGAGGTCTAGAATAGGTCTCAGGTACCCTATTTTCTTTGTCACTAAAAAGAAGCGAGAATAGGTTCCAGATCCTCTTTGTTCGGTCAGGGCCTCTTGGGTGACTCTTTTTCTTACAAGGTTTTGGACTTCTTGAATAGTGTACTCCCTCTAAACTGGGTGGTAAGTCAGGGGAGTTTCCTCTTGGGACCTGGAGGACGAAGAGAAAAAGGAATGTAATAACCTCCGGATATAATGTTTAGCAACCAGGAGTTGTTTGTTATGTCTGTCCAGGCATCTAGGTGCAAGGATAGATGACCCCTGTCTGCCTCCAGAGTTGAACAGTCAGGCAGTGCTTCAGGAGCGTGACAGGGTTGATCAGGAAAGGGCTCCCTGAAACCCTGATTTTGTGGACGCCTTCTGCTTCTAGGATGGTGCCTGCCATTAAAACTTCCTTCTCTGCCTCAGGAGGAGTTGTCCCCACACAGGTCCTGGAAAGATCCTTGTGACTTTCTGAACCAAGTTTTCTTTCCTCCTTGCGGATTCCTTGAGAAGGTCCTCTGAGGGGTAGAAAACTTGATCCCAACAGATGACAAAGTCTTCCCTCCTTCTTGCTCACTGTGAGTTAGTGCATCTTTCACTGACAGTCCAAACAAAGAGGAAGCATCAAAGAGGGCATTAATAAATGACACCTTGAAGGGCTCCACTAAGTCACAAAGTTGCATCCAGGCCTGTCAACTAATGGCTATGCCTGCACTGGCTGCTCAAGAGGTGCCTTCGCAGTGTGCAAAATCAACCTTGCTGAGGAACCTGCAAAGGAGGAAAGAGTGGCCATTTGAGAAGAAAACTTAAAGTCCTCATCTGACATGGTCTCTGCAAAGAGTGTCAGTTAGCTCCGTGAGTAGATCTCTCTACAAACAGGTGAAGGGCACCAAATAGTTTAACAACCTCAGACAGAAAACAGCTGAGGTGCAAACGTGTTTTCCAAGTCTGTACATCGCTCGAGACTCCTTGTTTGGTAGATGGAGAGTGGAGCTTTGTTCGGCTAGCTCCTTCTTTGTGGTTGCTGCAACAATTGCATCTACCGAAATACCTTTTCTCCAATGTGGACTATTGGAAAGTGGGCTGAGAATTTTACTGAAGCCCTTGGTGATCAGCTCGACCATGTCAGGTAGGAGACAATCTATTAGGGCATCTGCCAGGGGACACACTCAGGACATAGATGGGCCTGCCCCGAAGGCCTCCAGAAACACAGATTCCTCAGGAGGAGGAGGTTGGGAGGACTAGCCACCTTTCTGCCTAAGCAGTTCCAGGAGTGGTGATCAGGGGGATCCTTCTCTCTCATTGAAGCTGGTGTCTTCTGTGAGAGACTCCATAGGGGAGTCTGTGTGCCTCCTTTTACATTTCTTCTTCTGAGGGACCTCTTCCATGAAGTTTTCCAGACAAGTAGAAGGGGGGGGGGACTCCCAGGGGGAGAAGTGCTCTGGAGACTCCTTGGGGCAGGCTGACCTATGGCAGGCGTGATGGGCTCAGTGTTCAGATACAATGAAGGGTTCATTTTATTTTATTATTATGCTGAAGATTTATGCACATTTTATACACGTTTTTGTGAGAAAATATATATGTATGTGTATGTATATATTTTTTAGGAATATATATTTTAGGAATTATGTTTTATAATGCATTTTGTTAAGGAGGAGTATTTAAACATCATCAGTGAAGTTTATTTGTTTAATTGATGTTTTTCTATGATAGGGTGGCTGTGTCATGTGATTATTTTGAATGTGTATTTAATGAAGGTTTAATGTAACTGATTTTGTAACACTGATGGACTGTTTTGTCCGAAAGCTTTGTTTTCTAATAAAGAAGCTGCGTTTGTGGAGTAGTGGATTTGATTTTTGTTCTTTGAGATGCTTCTCTAATCCAGGAGCAAGCCCTTTATGCAACTTGGAAGGCTGATGGACCCAAGGAAACCCTCTCCCTCACAGCCAAAGTTTCTAAAGGAGACGGAGTAGAGCCAGCCATGGATCAGAGGCCTCCTGACAGAACCAGACCCAAGCTGCTGAGGGACAAAGCAGACCTGAACCCCCCCCCCCTCCGGACTCCGGGGAAAAAACATGGACCGGTGCCCCAACTGCCCCCAGGAGATAGAAGCAGAACTGGCCACAGACTCAGATGGAAGCTTTCTATAAGAACTTGGGAATCAGAAGTATAGGAGGAAAGGCATACAGAAGACTGGAGGGCCAATCATGGACTAGAGCATCCCAGGGGGACTGTCCCTGAGGAGGGATCAAGGCAAAGAACCTGCTGCATTTGTTGCTGAAAAGGGGTGCAATATTGCAGCAGGAGAGACCCCATTTGTGGGAGATCATGTCTGCCACTGACTGACTCAGAAACTACTTGTGAGGCATCTAATACTCGACTGGGCCGGTCTGCTAATATGTTGGACTCCCCCAGAATGTGTATTGCTACCAGAAAGCAGTTGGTAGAGATCACCCAATGCCAAACCCTCATCGCCTCTCGACACAGGGGGCAGGATCTGGTTCCTCCCTGTTTGCTGATGTACCAAACTACTAACATGCTGTCCATTTGGACTGCAATATTCCCTAGAGGAAGAAAGCTGTCAAGTTCCTGGAATGCTAGAAGAACCGCTCTAATCTCCAGTACACTGATATGCAACTTGGTCACATGGGATGTCCACTTGCCTTGGACTGTTCGACCCAGACAATGCCCCCCACCCTAGCGGGGGCAACCGTGGTCAATGTGGCATTTGGGAATGAAAGGATGAATGGACGTCCTTGAGGAATGTCTGTAGAGTGAAGCCATGAAATCAGAGAGTCCTTGCACACTCACGAAAGTTTTATGGGAAGGATTCTTGAGTAGTGATTTGACTGCCAAAGTCCACTGTAATATTCTCCTGTGGAAATGAGCCATGGGTAGGAGAGTTATAGTGGCCGCCATAGAACCTAATGCCCTGAGTACTAAACTGTCTGGAGACTGAGGTATGGTTAGCATTTGTCTGATGTGACTTCTTAAATTCGTTACCCTGACTGTCGTCAAATAAGCACAGGATGTCCTTGTATTCTAACAGGCCCCAGTAAAATGTATGACCTGAACCACATCCAACTGGGATTTCTGCTGTTGATAGTTATCCCTAGGTTGGGGCTAGCTGCACTAAGTAGTCTATGGCTTGAAAGAGTACATGCCTGGTTGCAGTGATCAGAAGCCAGTTGTCCAGATATGGAAAGATCTGGAAGCCCTGCAGCCTGATATGCGCTGCCACCACTGCCTCAGGGCTGTGGTGAGACTAAATGGGAGTGACCTAAACTGGAAATGACTGGCTCCCAGCCAGAAATATAGAATTGCCTGGAGCATCTCTCCATTTTTATATGGTAGTACTCTTCCTTCAGGTCCACCGAGCACATCCATTTGTCTACCTTCAGGAAAGGAGGGATGGACTGGACTGTAATCATCCTGAACTCCATGTGCTTTAACAATTTGTTCAGGGGGGTCAGATCCAGAATAGGTTTCAGGTTCCCTGTCTTTTTGGGTACTAAAAAGAATCTGGAGTAAAAGCCTGACCCAAGTTGATCAGGGAGGACCTCTTGGATGAACTGTTTTTGCAAAAGCTTTTCTAGTTCGTGGGCTATGTCCTTCCTCTGACTGGGTGAAACACTGGGGAGATACTGTTTTTTCTTGGGGATTTCCAGAAAGGGAATGGAGTATCCTCTGGATAAGATCCTTCGCACCCATTTACCACTTGTGATTAGCTCCCAGGCATCTGGGTGCAAGGAGAATCTCCCCCCCCCCGACTGCCTCTAGAGGAGGACAGTTGGGCATCTGTTCAGGATTACTGGAAGGGCAGTCCTGAGAGTTTTCCCATAACTCCTGATTTTGCGGACCCCCTCGGACATGTGGGCGATGTCTTCCATTATGATTATTCCCTCCTCTGCCCTGGGGGGGGGGGTTCTCCTTGAGTGTCCTGAAAAGGACCCTGTGACTTCCAAAACCACATTTTCCTACTCCCACGCTGGTTCCTGGAGAATGTCCTTTGTGGGGTAGAGAAACATATTCCAACGGCAGACAGGTTCTTTCTGTCCTTCTCACTCCTGGAGACAGTCTCATGAACAGTTGGTCCAAATAAGGTGGAGCCATCAAAAGGGGCATTAATAAAAGTTTGTTTGAAAGTCTCCACAAAATCTCACAACCTCATCCTGGCATGATGCCTCATGGCAATGCCCAAACCGGCAGCCGCTGAAATACCATCTATAGAATGGGAAATCAACATCATGGATGCACTGGTTAGTGACTGAAGGGTGGCTAGTCTGGAGGAAGAGGTTTTCTGATCCTCAGCAGACATGGACCCTGGGGTCAAGCTAGAAAGTTACTTTATTAAGTCCCTTTGTAGCCTCGTAAAGTGAGAGAAATAGTTTAATGCCCTCAAATTGAACGTGGAAGAGGTGTAAACTCTTTTGCCAAGTCTGTCCAAAACTCGGCATTCTCTAATCAGGGGATGGACTGAGGAGCTCTACTGGGCAAGCTCCTCCTGGGTGACTGATGCAACAACCATGATATCTATAGGGATACCCCTGGCCCAAAATAACTTATCTACGGGGGCGCCAAGAATCTTGCCCGCTTGTTTTGGGATTGACCCTACTGTATCTGTCTCCTTCCAAGCCCTGGAAGGCACCAGCTGGAACAGCAGATCGACCGGGGGGACACCCAGGTAGAAGGTGGGCTGGACCTGAAAGCCTCCCACAACACTGATGCCTCCAGAGAAGAAGTCATTGGGTGGGGACTTTGGGGACCCTTCTCCTTCCTCAAAATCTATGTCCAGGTGATTGATACCATAAGGGAATCAAGGTGTCTCTTTTACACAGCCTCTTCCAGAGGACCTCCTCAGTGGGACACTCCAGGGAGGTATCGGAAGATGCTTGGGGGTCCACAGTGGACAGAGTGGGCAGGCTTTGGGGGACCAGCTGTCTATGTGGCAAACTGGAGGCCTCGGGCACAAAACCAGAATGAGGAGGGGAACGTACCATGGCAGAAAGCACCAGGAGTCTCCCTGGCTGGCAGAGAACCATCTCCACCACTTTAAAAGCCGAAGGGCTCCAAACCACCGAAAGCTGTCCCACTAGAGCAGACACCTCCTGGAGAGCTCAAGCCCCCCCCCCGAAGGGGGAGTCGGAGCTGAGCTGTCGAATGCTTAAGCTCCAAGGGGAAGCAAAGGCTCCAAAATCTTCAGAGTTGATGTTCTCCTGCCCCTGAACTGACCTCAATGCTACAGGTCTGACACATGCTCAGAACTGAAGCAAAAGTTGCCGAACGGATCATGGAAATAGTAGGAGGTGAAAAGGGAATCTCTCTTGGCTCTGACACCTTAGCACTGGAGACCAATGGCACTGAAGACTCGGAAACCTAAGGACAAATCAAAGAAGGAGCTAAGGGTCAGAAAGGTGAAAACCTCACGGATCCAGATGTGGATGGAGCTGACACAAGGCCCATCTAAATCTGGGCCTCCAGGAACAGCCTCATCAGTCTGCCAACATCCTTGGAGGATGGGTACTGGTAAAGCCTGGAGAAAGGAAGATATTCTGGGGGACCAATATCAGGACCTAGGAACCTGCCCCATCAGCGTAGAAATAGGAGCCAACATAACTGGAGCTGGTGAGGAGCTACTTGGCCTCTGCACAATGAAGGATGACCGGGGCGGAGGGGAAGAAGTCAGAACCGAGCTTGGAGGAGAATGAGCTGGTTCAGACAATTTTGGAGCCTTCTTAGGAGGCTCCAAGGAAGACCGCACTGGAGAGCAATTCCTGCACTCCTATGTCTCCTTAGGCCTCTTAGGTGGGGGTGAGCCGCTGAAGTTGAAGGCACCCCCGAGGTGGAGGAAGGCGGAAGCAACCTTTAAAACCAGCTTGCATCTCCTGTCCACCAGATCCCGGGGGTAGAAGGCCTGACAGAGCAAGGGGCCTCAAGATGGGTAGGTCCCAAGCAATAAACACACTCCCTATGGGCATCAGAAAAAGGGATCTTCTGCCCATAGGAAGTGCTTTTTTAAAACTTTGCAGTTTCTCTGACATCCTCACAAGAAAGGATAAGGAGAAAAAGAGAAGTTTTTTTTTTTTTTTAATAAGTGAGAAAGACAAAGAAGAGAGAAGAGAGAAAAAAAGACTAGTCACAGAGAAACCAGACTATAAAGGAGGAGGATTTAAGTTTAAACTAAAGAAAGTAAACTACAAGGAGGGCAGAAAAAACAACAACCAGATCTAAAAACAGCTGAGGAAGAATAAGAGGAAAAAACACTTATAAAAATCAACTCTGTTTTCGCTGCTGTAGCTAAGCACAGCAAATGAGATCTGAGGTATGTTGGGGAGCAGGGTATTTTGGGTATAGGGAGGAGCTCAAGTCAGGAAGCTCCAGCTGTGAAATGTGTCCGATTGGTTCCAAGGATCAGAACGGAGACCTACAGGTTAAGAAAATGAAGAGGACAACATCAGATCAACCAATCCTTGTGATATATTAAATGTGGTGAGTTATTTACAGCCTGCAGCTTTGAGAATCTGTATGCAGACAAGATGGCCACTAGAAAAAAAAATACTATATTAGAGATTGCCAAACCACCATTTATGAAATTCAGATCCCATGGAATGGAGAAGTTCTTCAAGGAGGATAAAGATGTCTCACTCCTTTAAAGAGCTGCTTTGACAGCCAGTAATGGGATAGTTTAGGGTAACACTATACTAAAAATGAGCAACATTGCCACTTAGTAACTCAGACCTGTTCAGTGAAAGGCTTAATCACAGCCTCTTTCACTTATGAATCACCTATTGGGTGAATTCTGATGGAACCAAAAGAAGACCGAGGAGGACACAAGACTGTAATGTTTAACAGCCTTCCTCAAATGGCAAGGAGCCTTATTCCTCTTTTGGGACTGCTTGGGTCCGGAAAATGAAGATGGTGCAAGAGACTGTAAAAGTCCTCCAAAGTAACGAGGGCCTGTTTCCTCCTTAGACAATCATTCACCAGGTCTTCAGAGACAATCAAGACTCTTGAGAGACATAGCCACAAAGAACTTCCTCTAAACGTAAGTATGCAGAAAAGTGAATCTCAGCTAGTGTCACCAGCACTGTCCTGTACAGGTAAATAACTGAGCCTGCAGTCCTAGCCATAGAGAGAGCATATCAAACTTACAGCAGATCACATGGAAACTAAAGACACAGTCTGAATTAGCACTTCTTTGGGAGGTCCACAAGCTTTTTCAGTGTTCTGGACCACTACAGATGACAGGAATATGGCCAGGTGAGATGTGCAATAGAAGACTCCGAGTCGAGTCCCTATATGGCATAAGCATATTCTTCTTGCCAAACCTGCCAAACACTTTGGGTTCTGGTTGGCAGAAGGGCTGCCAAATGCTGCAGTCTCTGGGACCTACAGTGGACCAAACAAATCATTCAGGAATCAGTAGAAAGATACCTGATGATGGTCTCATCCCACTCTACCTGGGGCTTCTAAGGGGTGTTCACCTTCTTTGTGGGCCAGATTAACCCAGTCAAGGTACTTTACTTTCAAGTTGCCAGAAGGCCAGCAGTTGGCAGCTGTTACTCTAACCAAAGAGGAAACCTTTGAACCTTGCATTAGGACAGACTTCTGCACTTGAAACCACACCGTTTGTGTTGCCAAGGGGTTGATATGAAACAACTAACTTCACTTAATCTGACAATCAGGCAAGGAATCAGAAGAAAAGATGCAGACATACACATCAATCTCCCAAACCATGAAAAAGATGCTCAAAGCCAACTTACTTATTTACTTCTGCAACACATAGCTGAACTAGGGAACACCCCATTCTCTTCTCTGGTGAAAAGGTCAGTCTCTGGAATTTCACATTTCTGAAAGACTTCTTTTGTTGTCCATACAGGGTGGTAATTAAGCAGCAACTGAGAATGCTGACTAGCATATTCATTTTGTTCAGAATGTGAATGGCTATGAAGGTTGCCCTGCATGATGCCAACTCCCACACCTGCATCACAAAAATCATGCAGCCCTCTTAGTTCAGGTATAAAACCACAGTCTGGTTATCAGACTCCTTTTTTACAGCATGGAAGGTAATCATATTTAGGTGTAGCCCCTTCTCTCAGGGGCACTTGTTGCCTTCACCAGGAAGGACCCAAAATGGTTTCTTCACTATAACTGCCATCTTGAAGGACTCTTGCTCACAAGAATCAAGAAGCTCTGCCAGCTTCTTTGGACCCAGCCTTAAGAAGGTAAATACCCTTTTGCTCAATCTTTACAAAGCCTTGAACTGCTAATCAATGCTAGACAAAAAAAAAAAAAAAAATCACAAAAATCTGAAGCTTTTGAATTCTTTCAAACTCCATTTGCAAAGAGGTTTACAGATGGCACTGGCCTATGTGCAGCTGAAGGAAGACAATTCTGCACATTTCCAGGACACAAAGCTGGCATCCCCAGGATCAAATTCCATGACAGGAATGATGCAGGACTTTCCAGTATTCTTCACTAAATACTGCCTAAGTCTTCATGGGAAGTAGGAAATGAAGCTAAAAGACAGTCCAGAGAGTACTTCCCAAGCCTAAGAGTCCCTCAGAAGGATGGGTCACTGACAGCAGAGAACGGAAAGAGCTGAAGGGAAAGATGTTTCATATTATGCCTACACCTCTATGAAGGGAGGACCACGGACCCCAATAACCCCCCACTTTATCAGGCAAATTAAAAATGGGAGGGAGAAAGGTGTCCTGCACTTACCTAATGTTTGTTCAATGTGCTCTCATTGGGAAGGGAAGCATACTACAGTGATGGCGTCTAGCTGAAAGAGGTAGTAGCAGGGTGTTGCACAGGCATCAGATTAAATTTTGTAACTCTACAGTTCTGCACTCCACTCACATGAATGTATTGCACCAGATTTTGAAGGGAATTGAAACAGGCAGTGTCCCTGGCTCATTCATGTGACTGCCCACCAGGCATGGCATGATTAGCAAAAACTCCCTCAACTCTTACTAGTGAGTCAACAAATTAAAGGGAGTGCGAGAGAAGACATTTTCCTGTGCCCGAATTCAACCACAGTGCTCTCCCTAGGAGACCCAAGGGCTTACCCTTGTTAGTTGTCTGGACATCCACCTACTTGAGCCGCAGAAGCATGGTATTCAAACCCCAGCAATCATTCCTATAGTTTGTTGCTGGGAAACACTTCTCCTGCATACTTCTGCATTATCAATTAACCACAAATTATATAGTATTATATACAAGTTGATGCAGACAATTAAGGAGATGTTTTCCTGTGGTCCAGAGTTTGACTCCATCAACCTCTCATTGCCTAACTTTGTGACTCTGAGCAAGTCACTTACTATACTGCGCTCCCAGACTGAGTCTGAAAAAGTTCCATAGAAATCAGTGTTCTACTCTTGTCAACAAATACAAATAATAAAAAAAAAAAGAGTTGTCTCCCACTAGGGAAGGCAGAGTTTGGAAGCCAGAAAGTGGTAAAGGATGACTTTCTGGTAGGCTTTGGAGATGGCGGTTTTAGCCAATGCAGCAAATGCCTAATTACATGCACCCAGATCTTATTTTCTTTACTAAGACTCTTGCATGAGATTATGCACATGACAGTCCTGCTGATCCTTGTGCTAGTTGACTTCTGCAGATACTTAAAAGTATCTGCATTTATCCAAATCCTTTTTTTAAATGAACACTGGCATACTGTTGTTTATGAATTCAATATATCCATGAACTAACTGCAATCAACATTCACAAAATAGATTTTTTTTCTCTGACAACCACTATTGGGAAGATTTAAGACAGGGCATAACCTCGTCACACTTCTTCATGGTAGCCAGGTTAAATGGCATTCACAATATTCCAAGCTGTATTTTTATTTATTTGTTTGTTTTCCATTTGTTTACCGAGTTAGTCTGACTGGACACAAAATGATCTTTTTCAGTGGAGGCCCAGGGAGAAAAGCTCCAGATTCATAGTAAAAAATTATTTAAAAATAAATAAATAAATAAATAAAGTATATAAATTTAGCTCTTTTGTAAAAAGAGCATAGAAAGTACAGTTTTGTACCTACCATAAATGAAGATGTCCGATAGATATGCAACTGCAGTCATAACATCTGGGATGTCCTGCCTCAGGCAGCCCTCGGTCGGCCGAATTCCAAAGTCTGGATCCGGCGTCGGCTGGTGTCGCCTCCTCCCCGACGTCACAACGGCTGGAGTATAAAGGCATCGGCTGACGCCATCTTCTTCAGTGTTTCTTGCCCCAGATGCCAGGTGCCCTCCTAGGAAGGCTAAATTTGGTAAATGGATAAAAATAATCCCAAACATGCACAACAGTAATAAACAGATACACCATAGGAAATACCCCCAGCTAAAGGGAAAAGGGGTAGGGACCCAAAAAGAAGGATACAGAGGGGTAGGAGGGTGGGAAAATCCGACTGCAGTTGCATATCTATCGGACATCTACATTTATGGTAGGTACAAAACTGTACTATGTCCTTCAAGAATGCAACTGCAGTCATAACATATGGGTTGAATACCATAGCCAAGCTGGGGGTGGATGGAACTATGATAAGGATGGTGTAGCTAAAATCCCCTGCAGGACTGCCGAAGCAAAGCCTGCTTGGGATCTGGAGTATAAGGGCAGGTTGTAGTGCTTGGTAAATGTATGCACGGAGCTCCATGTAGCAGCCTCTAAAATGTCCTTTGTTGCCACTCCTCTTAGGAAAGCTGTGGAAGTGGCTATAGCTCTGGTGGAATGTGGCCTAATATTGGCTGGCACACCCTTTCCATGGAAAGAATAGCAGAATCTGATGCAATGTCCAATCCATTTTGAAACTGTTTGTTTGGAGATTGCTTTTCCTTGCACTCCAGCAGCATAGGCTACAAACAGTTGGTCAAACTTTCTGGTGGCCTTAGTTCTGTCCAAGTAGTAACGTAGTAGTCTGTGTATGTCCAAAGTATGCAGTAGTTTTTCCCCCTTATTTTGAGGACTGGGGAAGAATGTAGGCAGGTGAATAGCTTGATTTAGAGACACCCTGGAAATAACTTTTGGCATGAAAGTAGGATTGGTTCTTAAAGAAACTCTGTCTTGATGAAAAATGAGGAAGGGAGGCACTGCCATGAGTGCCTGTATCTCCGAAACTCTTCTTGCAGATGTGACTGCCAATAAGAAGGCCGTCTTCCATGAAAGAAATTGCATTTCTGAAGTTGCTGCTGGCTCAAATGGAGGAAGAGTTAATTTTTCCAACACATAATTGAGGTCCCATGCAGGTACTGGCTGTTTTCTGGGGGGTTTGATATTCTTTATTCCTCTTAGAAACTGTCTTAGCAGAGGATGAGAAAACACTGGAGGGTCACAGTTGTATTTTGCTGAGATTGCTGAGGCATGAATCTTTATTGAAGAGTATGAGAGTCCAGTATGGAATAGTTCCACCAAGTATTCTAAAATCTGCGGTATACTCGGTAATGCTGTGTCCTGACCCCTGTTGGCATTCCAGATGCTGAATCTCTTCCACTTGGCTGAATAGGTTTTTCTGGTGGAAGGTCTGCGTGCTTCCAGCAAGATTTCTTGAACTGATTTTGAAAGAGAATTAGGTGGAGAAGTCAGGTTAGCCTCCAGGCTGTCAGATGTAATGTTTTCAGGTCTTGATGTACAGTCCTGTAATTGCGTTGTGTTAGGAGCAGGGGCCATATGGTCAGAGGCCATGGTCTGGTCAGAGTTATGGTCAATAGCAATGGGTACCAGTGTTGCCTTGGCCAGTCTGGAGCTATCAAGATGCCTGTTGGTTGTTCTGCTTTGATCTTCAGTATCACCTTGGTCAGCAGAGGCAGAGGAGGGAATGCATAAATTTTTAGAGAATTCCAGCTGAAGGAGAGAGTATCCGTTTTCCAGGCTAGAGGATGGGGAGTCCTTGTGCAGAATTTTTCCAGGTGATGATTTAAGTGGGAAGCAAAAAGATCTACATCCGGTCTTCCCCATGTCTTTGTCAGTTGAGAGAAAATGTGAGGGTGCAGCATCCATTAGTGTGGATCCAAGAAATTTCTGCTCAGGTTGTCCGACAGTACATTGTCCTTGCCTGGTACAAACTAGGATTGTAAATGTATCTACAGGCTCAGGGATTTTTCCCAGAGAAGCATTGTTAGTCTGCAGAGGGGATAAGAATGAGTGCCTCCCTGCTTGTTTATGTACCACATGACAGTGGTGTTGTCTGTCCTTATTAGCAAATGCCCTTGTTGTAGTGATTTTTCGAAAGTCTCGATTGCATGCATCACTGCCAACATCTCCTTTTGGTTTATGTGCAGATGTCTTTCCTTTGGCGTCCATTGCCCTTGAATGCATCTGCCCTCCATGTGCACCCCCCATCCATGGTCTGAGGCATCTTGTTGTAATCATTTGGCCTGCTTGAGGTCTGTTGAAAGACATGCCTTTGTTTAGCTGACTGGCTTGAGCCCACCATAAAAATTCTTTTTGCAGACATGGAATAAGTGGGATTATGTCCTCTAGGCTTTGGCTGTGTTGAGACCATAAGTTTTTTAAATACCATTGCAGCTTTCTCATATGAAGTCTTGCCAAAGGTATCAGAAGGATGCAAGATGCCATGAACCCCAGGGCCTGCAGGATTTTCCTTGCAGTCAGCTGGGAGAGTTTTGCTAGGCCTTTGGAGTACTCTGGTAAATGCTACTGTTTTTCCTCTGTGAGGTAGGCCATTTGGTTTTCTGTGTCCAGTTTGGCTCCTAAGAAGATAATCTGTTGGGATGGCAGTAGTTTTGACTTCTGAATGTTGACTGTGTATCCCAAGGCCTGCGGTAGATGCATGACATAGTCCAAATTTTCTTTTAAGGTTTGTTTGTTGTCTGCTTGTATGAGGCAGTCGTCCAAGTAGGGGTAAATTTGAATCCCCTGCAGTCTGCAGTGTGCCACTACTGATGCCAGGCATTTCGTGAACACTCTGGGCGCAGTAGATAAGCCAAACGGCAATGCTGAGAATTGATAATGCTCTGTCCCTGCAAGAAATCTGAGGTATCTTCTGCAGCTTTGTCTGATTGGGACATGCAGGTATGCCTCCTTGAGGTCCAGAGTGACCAGTCAAGACCCCTTGCCCAACATGGGATGGAGCTGCTGCAGCGTCAGCATTTTGAACTTTGGCACTATGAGAAAAGTGTTTAGAGATGACAAGTCCAGTATGGGTCTCCATTTGTTTTCTTTTCTTGGAACAAGGAACAGTCTTGAATAAAATCCCTGGCCTTGCTCCTGAGGAGGAACCCTTTCTATTGCTTTTATACTTAACAGTTTGGAAACTTGAGAGAGTGCCTCTGCCCTTTGATGATGTGGCAGGTTTGGCATGCCTTGTCTTATTGGTAATGTGTGGAAGTGGAATCTGTAACCTTTGTCTATCAAATCTAGAATCCAGTTGTCCTTGGTTAAGATATGCCAGTTTTGTGAGAATAAGGATAATTTTCCGCCCAAAGGTGCTTCTCTTTGAACCTTTGTAGGCGGAACGAAAGTCAAGTCATTGTGATTGTCCTTGTGGTGCAGCTGAACTGTCTGCGCCACTTCTTTGATTTGGAGGTTGCCATTGGCGGCCCCTGTAAGATCCTCGGTATTGCCCTCTACCTCGGGCACGTCTGCTTTTTCCCCTTTGAAACTTGTCAGAGCCGGGGAAGGACCAATTCTTTGAGGGCCAGTTTCTGCTGAATCTGGGTGGCTGAACCTGAAGGAAATCCTTGACTGTCTGTACTGACTTTGCTTTTTCCTCTATGGATTTCAATACATCTTGTGCATTTGCACCAAAAAGCTTCTGTTTTTCCAAAGGTGCATCCAGTAACTTTACTTTAACATGGTCAGGCAAAGACTGATCCTTTAACCAAGCATGTCTACGTATCACAGCCCCAAGTCATAGCTGCCCTACATGAAGCTTCCAGTGGATCATAACCACACTGAAGAAAATGGTTATTAACCTGCTGAGTGTTATGTATATGATCCTGCAATGCCTTTTTATCAATAGGCTCAGGAGAGGCTAACTTTCTGTAAATCATCCAGGAGAAAATCTTGGTACAGAAACATGTGAAAAAGGCAGTTAAGTGACCTCATGGCTAGGGTAGTAGAGGTATATACTTTTTTACCCCATCTCTCCAGGGACCTTGCTTCTCTGTCCGCTTGCAGTGGGTTTTTGGCAGAGGAGGTAGCCACTCCCTTGGGGCCCTGTGAAATAGTTTCTAGATCCACAGAGTGGGCCTTAAAAAGGTGCTTGTGAGTGTCAGGAACCCTATATCTGTCCGGCTTGACAGGAGCAGGAGGAAGAGAATCAGGGTTAGCACTGGAGTCAGAGAAAACATCATCCAAAACATCCATAACAGGTGGAATAGCCAAAGGTCTGTGCTGGGGAAGCTTGAGGAAGGTACAAAGCCTTTTCCTGGAGTCAGAGAATTCCTGACCCTGCCATTGAAAATGTTCCCTCATGGAATGCAGGACTTCACCAAAAGAGAAATCCTCTGGAGGGGAGGCAGAGGGAATTGATTCCTCAGCATCAGAGTCCTCGTAGGCCTGGAAGGATTCTTCTTGGGTATCAGAATGCTCAGAATCCCCAGAGGCTTCATCCGAAGAGAGGTCGTCCGCCTGCTCAGTTCTAGGCCTTTTCTCTGCAGGTGGTTGAGAACCCCTGTCCGGATGAGGCTGAGACCCCCTGATAAGGGAAATAAGATCAGCAGCCAGAGACATGATCTGCTTATCAGAAGAAGGGGCCTGGGCAGTAGGTTTAGGATGGGCCTTGGCCTGACTGGCGGCCTTAGCACATGCAAAGGCCTTGATGGACATGGATACAGGAGGCCTAGTAGCCCCACATGCAGGCGTAACCTTGTCCACAGAAATGGTGTCGGGTAGATCCAGAACTTCGGTTTCCGGAGGAAAATCAACAACCGGCACCGGAGAGATCTCCGAGACCGAAGGTCGTGTTAACGCTGTGTCGTCGGCCTGGAGCGGTTGATTTACCACTTCCGAAGGGACCGGAGCACTAGCAGAGGGTTTGGGAGTAGCATCGGTAGTGGACGCGGGCCGAGGATGTCGGTCCCGGTCTTTGCATTTTTTAGCAGATTGGGTTGTCGGTTGATCCAACGGCATGATATACGCAAAAGATTCACTGAAAAAGTCCTCGGCGAATTCTGCCCGGCGCCTGAGAGTGCGCTTATTAAAGCACAGGCAGCACAGGCCGAGACGTTGTGGTCAGGGCCCAGGCAAGGAAGGCAGAGAGAATGGAAGTCCTTATGAGGTATTTGTTTACCACAAGACAAACAATTATTAACTTTCTCAATTTGTTCTGACATCGGCTGAGGCAAGAATAAATGTTCCCCAACGGGGTACTTATCTTTTAGATGACTTTGGTACTGAAAACACAGGAGCTGACCGACCGGCACTTGTGAACTGCTTCTGCTTCGGGCACCGCGCGGCAAGAAAGACTGAAGAAGATGGCGTCGGCCGATGCCTTTATACTCCAGCCGTTGTGACGTCGGGGAGGAGGCGACACCAGCCGACGCCGGACCCAGACTTTGGAATTCGGCCGACCGAGGGCTGCCTGAGGCAGGACAACCCATATGTTATGACTGCAGTTGCATTCTTGAAGGACATCATATAAAAGGAGTAAAATCAAAGTTTTACAAATGATGCAGCACACAGTAGTTAGAATATTAAGAAACAAATTCAACAAGATTATTCTACAACAAATATATAATTGCTTGAACATAAATTCAAAAAAGAAGTTTCCATAGACAAACAGGGTCATATACTAGAAATCACAACTATAAAGGCGGCCTAAACACCTGCTTCATAGTACTATGTACTAAGTGAAACTACACAGTACACCTGTGATCTAGGGATGTTGAAAGTCAGTAACAGGTGAAATGAGTCTGGTTCTGTACAGGAACATATCCATGTTTTGAATAGGAGATCTTTTAGTAGGGATTTGAAAGTATGTTTGCTATTTAGACATCTAATGTCAGGGGGTAGAGAGTTCCAGGCCTTAGCAACTGAAAAGGAATAGAGAGACTGACCTGAGCTATGTAAGCAATTGGTAACAGTCAGTAGGGCAGTATTGGAAGATCTTAGTTGACGCACAGTATTATGGAAAGTGGGCAGACCAGAGAGGCAGGTATTTTATTTGATTGGTATAGCAGTTGATAGGTCAGGAGAAGTTAACTGCATTTTAGTAGGTTAGGAAGTTCTAACCATCTTGGTTGTCTTAGGGAGAGGCAATGGTGAGAAGGAAATTTAGTTTTCTTCTTTCGCTGCTCCCGTTAGGGGTCACCACAGCGGATCAACTGTTTCCATTTCTTCCTGTCCTCTGCATTGTGCTCGGTCACACCAACCACCTGCATGTCCTCTCTCACCACATCCATAAACCTTACCTTAGGCCTTTCTCTTTTCCTGTTACCTTTCAGATTCATCCTTAGCATCTTTTTCCCAATATACTCTGCATCCCTCCTCAGCACATGTCCAAACCAACATAATCTTGCCACTCTGGCTTTGTCTCCAAACCTTCCAACCTGGGCTGACCCTCTAATATACTTATTCCTAATCCTATCCATCCTCATCACACCCAGTGCAAATCTTAACATCTTTAACTCTGCCACGTCAAGCTCTGACTCCTGCCTTTTTGTCAGTGCCACTGTCTCCAACCCATATAACATAGCTGGTCTCAGTACCCTCTTGTAGACCTTCCTTTTCACTCTTACTGGTACTCGTCTGTCACAAATCACTCCTGACACTCCTTCTCCACCCATTCCATCCTGCCTGTACTCTCTTCTTCATCTCTCTTCCACACTCGCCATTAACTCTGAACTGTTGATCCCAAGTACTTAAACTCATCCACCTTCATTACCTCTATTCCCTGCATCCTCACCATTCCTCTATCCTCCCTCTCATTCACACACATATTCTGCCTTAGTCCTGCTGACCTTCATTCCTCTTCTCTCTAGAGCATATCTCCACCTGTCCCTACTCTCACTACAGATCACAATGTCATCTGCAAACATCATAGTCCATGGGGACTCCTGTCTGATCTCGTCTGTCAACCTGTCCATCACCATTGCAAATAAGAAACGGCTCAGAGCTGATACTTGATGTAATCCCACCTCCACCTTAAACGCATCGTCACTCCCACCGCAGATCTCACCGCTGTCACACTACCCTCGTACATATTCTGTACCACTCTTACATACTTCTCTGACACTCCCGATTTCCTCATACAATACCACAACTCCTCTCTAGGCACCCTGTCATATGCTTTCTCTAAGTCCACAAAGACACAGCGCAACTCCTTCTGACCTTCTCTGTACTTCTCCATCAATACTCTCAGAGCAAACATTGCATCTGCAGTGCTCTTTCCTGGCATAAAACCATACTGCTGATGACTAATCACCACCTCCCTTCTTAACCTAGCTTCCACTACTCTTTCCCATAACTTCATGCTGTGACTGATCAGTTCAATCCCTCTGTAGTTACTACAGCTCTGCACATCACCTTTACTCTTAAAAATCGGTACCAAAACACTTTTTCTCCATTCCTCAGGCATCCTCTCACTTTCCAAGATTTCATTAAACAATCTAGTTAAAAACTAAACACCTCCATGCTTCCACAGGTAGGTGATCTGGACCAACAGCCTTTCCAGTCTTCATCCTCTTCATAGATATCCTTACTTCCTCCTTGCTAATCCACTGCACTTCAAGATTCACTATCCGCACATCATACAAACCTTCTCTCCTTCTCATTCTCTTCATTCATCAACCCCTCAAAGTACTCTCTCCATCTGCTCAACACACTCTCCTCGCTCATTATCCTTTATCACCCTTACCTGCTGCACATCTTTACTAGATTGGTCCCTCTGTCTAGCCAATGGGTACAGGTCCTTTTCTCCCTCCTTAGTGTCCAACCTTTCATACAACTCTTCATACATCTTATCCTTAGCCTTCGTCACCTCTCTCTTTGACATGCACCTCATCTCCTTATACTCGTCTACTTTCTTCATTTCTCTGACAATCCCACTTCTTCTTCACCAACCTCTTTCTCTGTATACTCTGTATACTCTCCTGTACTTCTTCATTCCACCACCAGGTCTCCTTGTCCTCCTTCCTCTTTCCAGATGTCACACCAAACACCTTTCTTGCCATCTCTCTAACTAGCTCTGCTGTAGTTACCCAGCTATTCAGCAACTCTTCACTGCCACTCAGTGCCTGTCTTAACTCTTCCCTGAACTCCACCTCACAATTACCCTTTTTTCAATTTCCACCATTTGATCCTTGGTGCTGCCCTCACACTCATCCTCCTCTTCTTGATCATAAATGTTATCCTACAAACCACCATCCTATGCTGCCTAACTACATTTGCCCCTGCCACCACTTTACAGTCTCCAATCTCTTTCCGACTGGCCCTTCTACATAAGATATAATCCACCTATGTGCATCTTCCTCCACTCTTGTATGTCACCCTATGCTCCTCCCTCTTGTTAAAATACGTATTCACCACAGCCATGTCTATCCTTTTCGCAAAATCCACTACCATATGACCTGCATTCCTTTGCTTAACACCATACCTACCTATCACTTCCTCATCCCCTCTGTTCCCTTCATCAACATGCCCATTGAAATCTGCTCCAATCACCAGCCTCTCACCCTTGAAGGAAAATTAGTAATGGTTGCAATTTTTTAGATTTTATTGTAGCAGGTAGATAGTTTCAGAAGGTCAGATTTGTTTAGGTTAGTTAGAACTGGGGAAGCGTATAGTAAGGTGAAGAGTAGATGGGTATATGAGAGAGTGTGATTCAGGATTCCTGTGTGAATGCTCTTCCAGCTATAGAGTGAACCTAGTTTTTTTATGAACTTCGGCAATTGTTACTGCTATATGTTTGTTGAATTTTAGGTTTTGGTCAATAGTTACACCTAGTAGCTTGGCTTGAGTTGCTGGTGTGACAAGGGTATTATTGGAGGATGTTATTGAAAATGGCAAGGTAGGGGCGAAGGTTTTGGATGGGTGGAAGATCATGAGTTGGGTCTTAGATGGGTTTAATATGAGTATGAGTTGTGAGGAATTTAGCCATTTTTCTATAGTAGTGAAGGCTTTTTGGGTTCTCTCAGAGTAACTGTAGAAAGGGGGTGTGGAAAAATACTGAAGTTCAACATATTTTGTATTCTGTATATAAAGGGTTAAGCAGAAAAATGTTCACTGCGTGCAAACTGAAATGTTCTGGAAAATGTTGATCACTGAGGAATGCGAAAGGAGGTACTTGCACTCTCATACAGCCATCTTGAAATAATTCAACAAGTTTCTGAACTGACTAAACCTGGTCCGAACCCCTTGACTGACTTTTTCCAAAACCTGTTTCGAAACTGGGGTTTTGTGTTGAACATTTTAATTGCTGTATGTGTTGGTGCAGTCATATTTTTGCTGCTTGGCTGCTGTTGCATACCATGTATGATAATATCGAAGGTTATCTCTGCCAATGCTACAAAAGCATATTTTTCTGATTATGAGAAGGTATAAACGTATCTGGGATTGTGTAAAATAAACAGTATACAAAATGTTGTAAGGGGAAATGTGAAAAATACAGAAGTTCAACATATTTTGTATTCTGTATATAAAGGGTTAAGCAGAAAAATGTTCACTGCAAACTGAAATGTTCTGGAAAATGTTGATCACTGAGGAATGCAGAAGTTAATCTTAAACTGCTGATAAGAAAGTTAATGTTGCAAGAATAACTGTGGTACTGGCTGGTAAAAACAAGTAATCAAACTATCACTTCTAATGAATGTTCTGTGTGCTACGTGTGTGTACGTGCAAAAGGGTCTATAAAAGCAGAACTCAAAGTACAAGTAGCCAGACTGCTGGCATACTACTATCATGTAGCAGGTCTCCATGCATGTAAAATAAAGCTGTTTTACTTGCTTACAAGAACTTGGTGTGATTCTTCCAGAATATGTTAGAAGAGTAAAATCTTTTGACATAACTGGCGCCCAACGTGGGGCGGCCCCTGCCCGGCGCGAATCGAACAAAGAGAGGCTGAAAACCTGCGCAGGTGGAGAGAGATCAGGCTCTCCTCGAACGAAAGACCTCCGACTGAAACAGGTCGAAATCAGAGGCCAGTCACTCTCCACATTCAATCCGTGAGGTGGCAGCGAAACAGGGCGGAGGAATCACAAAGGTAAGCAAAATGCTATTTTTTTTTGTTGTTTCTGATTGGAATTTTTGTCTAAATTTTAAGGGACTAGTCAAGGGAGAAATTTAATTTTCTCAAAGTATAAGGAGTATATGTGAATAGATTCCATATACAAGAGATCTCAGGAACAGGAATAGTTTCTCGTAAGAGAAATGGGAACAGGAACCAGTTGCGCCAAAGGCGACGACAAAACTGAAGATGAAAAGTTTATGTTTGATTTACACCCAAAGAAGGTAAAATATTTAGATAAATGGAAAAAAGATCATGGGTTTAGTGGATGTTTAAATAAGTCAGAATGTCAAAATCTAGTAAGATTACTGCGCAAACAGGCAGGAAATAAGACAAGGAATCAAAAGAAGGTGGGGTTTCCCCAGGCACAGAAATGGCTGGAGGAAGCAAATAGGAGACATAGGGAAAAAAATTTGAAAAAAGGGTGTGGTAATTCAAGTGAAAGAGATGTGTACTTTGTTCAAAAGGAAGATAATGAAACTTCCACAGTCAGTCGTAGTCACCAGAATCCCTCGGCCCCTCCCATCCACTATCCAGACCCTGCACAGGTTATTAAGGTGTCCCCCGACCAGGACCCACCACAATACCAGGCTTCGGTGGGTGGCCCCCCCACGCCAAGTATTATATTACAGAGAGAGCCCGACAACACTCTTGACTTACGCAGCGGAAGTATTAGGAGAGAAGGGCACTGGAAAATTAAGGAAAAGGTAGATCAGGAAGGAGAGGAATACCCGCTGATAGAAGTGGCAAAAACTCAAGCAGGCGCAGAAGGCGAGGGTCTTACAATATTGGTCTACCGACCGTGGACCCATGATGACATCCGAAAAGCGGTAGAAGAGATTCCCCATCCGAAAGTAGATATGCGTAAATTCCGTACAGATGTAGGGGGCATGAGAATGAGTTATAGATTAAACGCTGTAGAATTTGAACAAGTAATAAGGCAAATCCTAGGACCAGATTGGCACCTTATTTGCGGAAGTTGGGACCCCCTGTTACCAGGGGAAGGAGGAGCCTTGCCGTTTAACTCCGAAGTGTGTAGAACCAGAATAAAGACTCTCTTAGATAAAATAGAAGAACATTGGAAGCCCAAGGCAGATTGGACTTGCATTAATCAATGCGTTCAATCAGATGACGAAACCGTAGACAATTATCTACATCGTCTCACACAATGTTTTGATGCTCATAGTGGGTTGATTAAAGCAGAAAATCAGGAAAATGACTCGCCCTATGAACAGCAATTGAAAAATGCATTCCTAAAGGGCTGCAAGACAGCCATTGGTAACTTTATACAAAAGCATATGATCACACACAGGACAGCTGCCTACAGCCCCTTATGGAGTATGCTAGACATGCTGAGAAATACCTGAAGGAAAAAAAAGATAAACAAGCCCAGACTTTTACAGTTAGTGAAGATGGAACTTTAATGTTAGTTCAAGGTTCCGCAAACCGCGGAAGAGGGCGTGGCAGGGGAAGAGGACGGGGAGGCGCAAGTCATTCTGAGGATTTCGAAGGTAGGCAAAAGAGGGGGGAATATACTGGTTAAAAAGAGGGGGGAATGTTTTAAGTGCGGTAAGAAGGGACATTTCACCAGAGACTGCTGAGGACCGGAGAAACCGATGGCTGCTTCCGGTGGTACCACATGACTATATGACGGTCAGAAAGACGTAGATGGAGGGTATGAGGAAGAAGAAGAAAGTGAGAATGGGGAAGTAGGTACAAGTGAAGACGATGGGTGGGGACAGGAAATGGCAGAAAATGAGGAATATCAAATGGTAAATCTAACAGCACTAGCATCAACTATGCAATTGGAATCCCAACCAGTGATCACATTGCAAGTTGAGGGCCGAGACATAGAATTTCTCTGTGACTCAGGGGCTTCACGAACGTTAGTCAGAAGTACTGCCATATCATCCGATGTTACCTCGGATGAATATGTGCTTGTAAAAGCAGCAAATGGTCGTATTTACAAAGAGCCATTGCCCAAACCTCTGTGGTTTACCGACCCAGAGACGAACCAAACCATACGGTTCTGAGTAATAATTTCAAAAATCTGCCCAGTAAATTTACTAGGAAGAGATTTAATGCAAGTGTTCGGCATAGCAGCCATCCCAACCTCCACTGGGATGGTGGCAAGGAGAATTGAACCAAATAGTGCAATGCTATTAGAGGGGCAGGGAGATCTACATTACTGGTATAGTAATGATTTGATAGAGACAGGCCCCCAGAGTGTAGTGACGGATCTTACAAATTTGACATTAAGCAAATACGGCATAAAAAATCCGAAGGTGTCAGATCCATTACATTGCACAATGTATTACAGAAGATGTGCCGGACCTGATTTAGAATACGAAAAGAAATTTCTTAGTTTTAAAGTTCAAGCTAGTATTGCATAGCCTTTTTTGGGACACACTAGGTAATTCTGCAGTCACATGTAGCCTTACAAGGGATATGCAGCTGCTGTATAACAATGAATTAACCACACATATTTCAGTCACGCAGGGTGAAGGAATGTCATGGTACCTCGTGGGTAAGAAAATAACTGAATGGGTAGGATGGACACCAGAACAGTTGGCAGGTAAAGGCATTCAGGTTCAAAAACTTAACTGGGTTACACAAGCCAAACCGACCGTGCAGCTCTGGGAAGACGAACAGATACAATCCCCTGGGACATTATGACTATGTCTCCTTACCCCCATGGAGGAATCTCAATTGCAGACGATTCCAAACTCATTATGGTCGCAGGGTCAGCACGATATCGGACTGATTAGAACGGCAGGACAGGTAAAGATTACACCCAAGTCAGAATTTAGACCTCATAAACGGCAGTATCCCTTGAGCAGAAAGGCAGAGGAGGGCATTTTACCGGTAATCTCAGCACTTTTGAAAGCTGGAGTATTAATTCTGTGCACAGACTCACCGTGTAATACGCCCTTATTTCCAGTAAAAAAAACGGATGGGACATGGAGGATGGTACAAGACTTACAGGCAATAAATGCCGCGGTGGTACCTCGGGCCCCCATAGTCCCGGATCCGTCTATTCTGCTGAACGATATCCTTCCTACGGATAACTACTTTTCTGTAATTGATATCAGTAATGCCTTTTTCTCTATTTCCTTGCAGGAAGATAGTAGATTTTGGTTTGCATTTACGTTTATGGGCAAGCGTTATACCTATACCAGGTTACCGCAGGGATACTGCGAAAGTCCGACCATCTTCTCACAAGAGATGTCCACCAATTTGGCTCAGTTCCAACCCGCCCAAGGGTGCCACCTACTGCTGTACGTGGATGATATCCTCCTGGCCGCGACTACGGAAGAACTCTGCAAGTCCGAGACTATTCGACTACTACACTTTCTGGCACACGAAGGACATAAGGTAAATAAGTCTAAGTTACAATTTTGTAAATTAGAAGTACGTTACCTGGGTTATACTATCTCTGGGAAGGGCAGGCGATTAGATGACAGTAGAAAGAATGCTATTTTACAAGCCCCCATGCCAACTACAAAAAAAGAAATGATGTCCTTTTTAGGCATTACGAACTTCTGTCGTAGTTGGATTCCCAACTATGCCGAAGAAGTGCACCCGCTATCAGACTTAATTTTTGCAATACCGATGGCGGCAAAAGATTTGCTGCACTGGACGGACAAGGCAGTACAGGCATTCACTAGAATCAAGCAACTGATAGCTGGGTCAGCGACATTGGGGTTTCCAGATTACAGTAAGACCTTTATACAGACTGTAGATTGCAAGCAGGGATTTATGACATCTGTTTTAATGCAAATGTATGGAGATAAGTTAAGACCATTGGCATTTTACTCTAGTAAATTAGACTCAGTAGCACGAGCATTAACACACTGTGTGCAAGCAGTAATTGCAGCCGCTTTGGCGGTACAAGCATCTGCCACGTTGGTATTGTTCCATGATCTTACGTTAAAAGTCCCGCACTCCATAGCAGTCATCCTTCTGCAGGACAAGTTAACATTTCTGTCACCTAGCAGACATTTATCTTGTATGACTACGCTGTTATCACAGCCACACATGACAATTGAGAGATGCACTACCTTAAATCCAGCGATATTGCTACCCGTTGCTGAAGACGGTATCCCGCATGTATGCTTAGATCTCATACATTCTAAAGTTCTACCAAGACCGGATCTTAAAGATCAACCCTTACTACATGCGGACTGGACACTGTTTGTAGATGGGTCGGCACGCAAAACAGAAACAGGCATCACGCAGGTAGGGTATGCAGTTACTACTGCAACTCAGATAATAGAGGCAAGACCACTCCCCGGGAACTTATCCGCTCAAGCAGCAAAATTGATTGCTGTGACAAGGGCATGTCTCCTTTCGGAGGACAGGAATGTCACTATCTATACGGATAGTCAATATGCCTTCTCTACGGTACATGTGTTTGCTCAGCAATGGAAAAATAGGGGGATGGTTACAACCTCGGGGAAAGACATCATGCATAAAAGAACTAATCCTTGAATTACTACAAGCCGTTCAACGGCCACGGGGTTTGGCCATCTGTAAATGCGCTGCTCATACCCGTGCTAAGGACCCGGTATCACTTGGTAATGCCCTAGAAGGCAAAGCAGCCAAAGAAGCAGCTATGTCCAGTACCTTTTCACTTGAAACCACACCTACAGAGTTACAACCAACAGATAAGTTTGATTTACAAACCTTACAAGTCATGCAGGAACTTAGCACAGTACAAGAAAAACAACGCTGGACTAGGTATGGTGTTAGACAGAACAAAGGAATCTATGTGGGACCAGATAATAAATATGTTTTGCCTACTAATCTTTTTAGGTATGCAGCACTAGTCATGCATGGCCCTTCCCATCTGGGCCCTGTAGCTATGGTTAGAATTATCCACCTTACCTTTTGGACCAAGGGTTTCATTGCATATGCAAAACGTTTTTGTTTATCCTGCATAGTATGTGCTAAATACCACGGGGGAGGGGTCAGAGTTGCCCCGGCATCATTTCCAACACCCCCCTATCCATTTCATACAATATGTATGGACTTCATCGAATTGACCCCGGCACAACTAAAGAAGTTTGTGTTAGTGATAGTAGATGCATTTACTAAGTGGGTTGAGGCCTTTCCGGTGACACATCCAGATGCTCAAACAGTGGCTAAAATTTTGGTCAATCACATCGTCCCGCACTTTGGACTTCCTACACGCATCTACTCTGACAACGGCACGCATTTTGTCAATCAGATCATTCAGAAACTGTCTACAGTTTTCCAAATTGAACTGAAACACCATTGTGCCTACCACCCACAGTCAGCAGGGTTGGTGGAACGTCACAACGGCATTCTAAAAGGCAAGTAAAAAGGCAAGTTAAGAAAACTCATGGCCGAGACAGTCTTGGATTACCTGTCTACCTCTAGCCCTCCTTTCCATGTGGACAACTCCCACCTCAAAAGGAGTCACCCCATTTGAGTTATTGTACGGGAGACCTTATTACGTCCCGCAGTGGCAAAATTTGTTGCCTGCGGAACGTGAGGGGGGTGAGGAGATAGCAGAGTACATGAGGAAAATGCTGACCAATACTAACAGCTGTTTAACGAATGATTATTTTTCAGGTTCAAGAGACGACAAAATCATGGAAATCAGACCCGGTGACTGGATCTGGGTCAAGATCGTTAAGAAACAGAATTGGGCATCCCCCAAATGGGAGGGCCCCTACCCGGTGTTGATCGCAACTCCAACGGCAGTTCGGATTAAAGAAAGGTCCTCATGGATCCACCTAACACATTGTAAAATTGTAAAACATTTTAAGTTAGATAAAAACTTGAATCCCCCTGGGGAACAAACAGACAGCAGTAACCATGAAGGACAATAATGAGAATAAGAGAAAATGGTTCTATTGCAATATTTTATTGTTTATAACTATTGTGATTGTAATATTTCTGTTTTGGCCATTTTTGTTTTTTAATGAAGCTAGCCATTCAAAATGAGACAAACACACCAGCTGGCATCCAAACTTTAATACATATCAAGCTATTAAATATACATATGCATCCCTCAATGAATGTCTCAAATTGTTGGGTATGTACTGCAATACCTACTGTACATAGTGGCTTAATGTTAGGGACAGCCCCTCTGGGAACAAATGATACTTGGAATAATTTGTTGTTTGAAACCACAGAAGTACCACTGAGAGACAAGGTGGCGCTGCCTCTTTTGGGGTGCCAAAACGGAACAGTGTGTTTTCAAAAGATTGGAAAAGTTAAGGTGGGGCTGAGCCAATGTAATTTGACAATAGTTCATAATTGTACCCTAGAAGGGCAGTGTGAGACCAAGTTTGGAGCTATATAAAAAGACAGCAATGTAAATGATACCAGTTTTGTTGAAAAAATGCTGTATGTATATGGCCTATTATTTAAGGGGCTAAAGCCAAATGGGAGTTATGAATTTCCAACCAATATCACCATCAAAACGAATGATTGTTATTTTATTTGTGGTAGGAAAGCATATAAATGGTTACCATATGGCTGGTCAGGAAGTTGTTTTTTGGGATATTTGATACCAGCTATCAGACATGTAAATGCATTACCTCAAGGTAAAATATGAAATGCACGTTCTTCTTAATAAACCTATTAATCCCGTAGGTAACATTGATGCATCATGGATTTATCACCATGACTTGGCGCACGTCAGCAGCAAAGGACTCTCACATATGGACCTAGGCAATGATGTAATTGCTTGGGCTGGTATTTTGCCAGCGTATGGGACAGTAAAATCCATCTGGGAATGGAGAAAACTGTTAAAACTGTTAGAGACTCTGAGTAATGCGACATTTTCAGCGCTAGAATTGGTGATGGACGAATTAACGGCGATGAGAACAGTAGTGTTGCAGAACCGTATGGCACTCGATTTCACCCTAGCGGCGAAAGGAGGTACTTGCACTCTCATACACGAGGAGTGCTGCTCGTTCACTCCTGATAACGAGCATGCGATTCAGAGCCATCTTGAAATAATTCAACAAGTTTCTGAACTGACTAAACCTGGTCCGAACCCCTTGACTGACTTTTTCCAAAACCTGTTTCGAAACTGGGGTTTTGTGTTGAACATTTTAATTGCTGTATGTGTTGGTGCAGTCATATTTTTGCTGCTTGGCTGCTGTTGCATACCATGTATGATAATATCGAAGGTTATCTCTGCCAATGCTACAAAAGCATATTTTTCTGATTATGAGAAGGTATAAAACGTATCTGGGATTGTGTAAAATAAACAGTATACAAAATGTTGTAAGGGGGGAAATGTGGAAAAATACAGAAGTTCAACATATTTTGTATTCTGTATATAAAGGGTTAAGCAGAAAAATGTTCACTGCGTGCAAACTGAAATGTTCTGGAAAATGTTGATCACTGAGGAATGCAGAAGTTAATCTTAAACTGCTGATAAGAAAGTTAATGTTGCAAGAATAACTGTGGTACTGGCTGGTAAAAACAAGTAATCAAACTATCACTTCTAATGAATGTTCTGTGTGCTACGTGTGTGTACGTGCAAAAGGGTCTATAAAAGCAGAACTCAAAGTACAAGTAGCCAGACTGCTGGCATACTACTATCATGTAGCAGGTCTCCATGCATGTAAAATAAAGCTGTTTTACTTGCTTACAAGAACTTGGTGTGATTCTTCCAGAATATGTTAGAAGAGTAAAATCTTTCGACAGGGGGTTGATCAAATAAGGGTGGTGTCATCAGCATACCGTAATATATTAGTTTGTTGGGTAGCCGAGGGGAGGTTATTGGTAAAGATGGAACATAGTAAGGGACCAAGAATGGATCCTTGTGGAACACCTTGTCCCACTGAGGGGAGAGACAGTTATGCCATTTAACAGCTTGTTGCTGAAGGGACAGATCATTTTTAAACCATGAGTTATCCAGACTGAGCTCAGGCAGAGTCAACAGTAATTTTCAGTGGGATACCGTGTCAAATGCCTTTGACAGGTCTAGGAAGACAACAGATACTAAGTTACCAAGATTTCTTTGTTGGTTGACATGGTCAGTAAAGGATATAAAGGCAGAGGTGGTACTATGGTTTGGCCAAAATCCATGTTGGGAATTTGCTAGCAGGTTATATTGAAGAAGACAATAAAACAACCACACAGCAAAAAGAGATGAATAATCCAAATACAACAGCCAGGAACTGAAAAAACAAATTTAATATATTTCCACCACTTCGGCAAAGCCTTCAAGGAGTACATAAAACAAAAGAACAGCCCACTTGCACATTTTGAATGGTCTGGAGATATGTATTTCATTACTATAGATGTATGTAATTTATATACAAATATTCAACACAAATTTGGATTACAGGCAGTGAAATATTTTATAGGTGACACACCAAAAGGGAATTATATATTAGAACGGTTGGATTTTTCATTAAAGAACAATTACTTTACATTCAATAATTTAATTTTTCATCAACTTCAAGGTACGGCTATTGGGACATCATTTGTCCCCATGTATGCCAACTTGACAATTGGTTTATATGAATTGGAATATTTATATCATGGAGATTTTTTTCAAAAAATTTGTAATTAAATACTACAGATTTATTGATGATCTCATATTCATATGTAAAGGGGGTTTGACAGAAGTAAAATTGTTCTTTGAATGGCTGCATAATAATAGATTTGTTTTTTCTTTTAATGGTTTGCAAGTAGGTAGAAAACTTACATTTCTGGATATTAATCTCACTATAAATGACGAAAAGAAATTATTTACATCAGTCCATAGGAAATCTGAAGACGGTGGTAAATATTTGTTTGTCACTAGTTGCCACCCACCACACACTATTTCCTCTCTTCCATATAGTGAATGTTTAAGGTTAAGGAGACTTTGTAACAATGACCATGACTTTAATATTGTGGCTGACAAGATGTGTTCTATGTTTTTATCTTGAGGATATGACAGGGATTCAATGCAAGTTTTTGTTAATAAAGTTATTAATGGTGTTCATGAGCCTCTTTTAAGACAGAATGAGTTCTTTAATATTGATAAAATGTATAGGTATAGTTCTGATAACAGAAGGGGTGATGGAAGAAAAATGTATTTTGTTTCTACCTATGGAGTGTTCAGTTCTAGTCTGATAGATTTAGTGAAATATTATTGGAAATATTTGTTTAAACTTTGTGATTTGGACAATATTTTTTCTCCATCATTAGGTATAGCATATAAAAAAGGTAGAAATTTAAGAGCTATTTTGTTTCATAATTATTTTGTATTCCCTGTTTTAAATTCTGTTTCTAACATTATTCTATCCACAGGTACATTTCCTTGTGGCCACTGTAATATATGTACTTATATCACAAGGACTTTTGCGCATATTAATGGCGATTTCATTTATCCATCCGAGATGTTTAACTGTGACACAGAAGGTGTAATATATGCCCTACAATGTCCCTGTAGCCTCACTTATATAGGGGAAAGTAAGAGGAAGTTTACGTGTAGACTTCAGGAACATATTAGAAATATTAAAAATAAAAAAGTTGATAGCCCTGTAGTCAAACATTTTATGGAATTTCACAACTCAAACCCACATGGTTTAAAAGCTACTGTGTTAGAAAGGATTTCTGTGAGGTTTTGTTCTGATATTGTCTATAAAAGAAAGTTATTATATAAAGAAAATGTTTTTATTTTAAAGTTTGATACCATGTCTCCCTCAGGACTCAATTTAGAATGCAATTGGAAGGTGCTGATTTAAATTAATTTTCTTATTGGTTAATTGATGTATAATTGTGTGTATTTAAACAAGAGTGCTGTTCTTTTGTTTTATGTACTCCTTGAAGGCTTTGCTGAAGCACCGGATAAATATTAAATTAGTTTTTTTCAGTTCCTGGTGTTGTATTTGAATTATATTGAAGATGATGATTCAGCAGTTGGGTGTGTACACATTTTTCCAAGATTTTTGATAGGGGAAATAATATAGCTATGGGGTGATAATTACTAAGTTCCGTCGAGTAACCACCTTTGTGTACAGGGACGATGTAAGAAATTTTCCAGAGAGGGGGGACAGTGTGTTCAGCTATGGATCTATTGATGAGTATGGAAATAGGGTAGGTGATGGCAGAGGCAGCAATCCTGAGGTAAGTAGCAGGAAGTTTATCAGCAGCGAGAGGGAAATAGGGTAGGTGATGGCAGCGGCAGCAATCCTGAGGTAATTAGTGGGAAGTTTATTAGCAGCGAGAGTGGTGAGTTTCAATTTGGAAAGGTGTTTACGAATTAGGTCAGTTGGAACTGGTTTAAGAGAGAATTAGGAGTTGGTCTTATGGTGACAGTTTTATATTTTGGGGGTATTTGTAGTAGTAGTGGGGAAATTGTTGAATAACTTTTGGATGGAGGAGGTGAACTAGTCATTAGACTGGGTGGCAATATCACTGTTATCACCTTCACTTTTAGGGTTTGGGAAGGTGATTTTGCTTAATTGGAGAATATGGTTGATTGTGGACCAGAATGTTTGTGGATTATTGTAGTGAGTTTTCTGTAGCTGGATATAACAACTTTTTTGTCATTACGTATTTGGTTTTTTTTGCTTAGTTTCTGAGCTCTAGGAAGTATTGTCGATTTGTACTTGTTTTGTTGGTACGCCAGGTTGTGCAAGCTATGACTCGTTGTTTGAATAGAGGTCTTGTGTCCTTTGAGATCCAGGGGGCTGGGTTGGTTTCAGTACGAATTATACGTTGTGGCGCCATAAGATTAACGGTACTTAAGAAGGTAGTATTAAAGTACTCCATGGCTTCATCTAATGGTAGAGTTTTAAGAGGTAACCAATTTATTTTTTTTAAGGTGTTGATGAATTGGTCTGGTAGGAAATTTTTGGAACTACTGATAGAAAGGATGGGTTTTTTTATGGGTTTTGTGTGCTGTCTTAGTATGAATGTGTGTAGGTGATCACTGAGGGAGTTTGGTAACATACCAGAAATATTGGCAGATGAAGGCTTGTTGGTTAGGATCCAGTCTAATATAGATTCCTTTTTGGTAGATTTGTCTATACAGGTGGGGATATGGATAAGTCGTGTGAAGTTAAACAGGTTTAAGTGGTACTTCGGGCAGGATGCCGCGATAGAGGCCCAATCAATGTTGAAGTCTCCCAGGATAAGTATCTCCTGAGGGAGGGCGGTAGAAGTCCAGTGTAAAATGGTCTCTAGGGTGGCAATATTGTCGCCTGGGGGTAAGTAGACATTTATAAGATTGAGTTGTTTCTGCTGGTTTAATATTATATTTGCAAACAGGGTTTCTACTAGCTGAAAGTGGGGATATCTTTACATATTTGTTGGAGAGTAAGGCTGTGTCTGTAAAGTAGGGCAATGCCCCCACCTCTTTTAGCTATTTGATCACATCTAAGGATGTTGTAACCAGAAAGGGGTATGGTGGTATCTTTGATGTGGGGCTTGAGCCAGGTCTCAGTAAGGAGTATAATGTCAGGGTTACAGAAGGATATAGAGGCATGTAGCTCTTCAATTTTATTCATGATGCTGCGGATGTTTATACTGAGTATTAAGAGGTCAGTGGGATTTTGCTTGCAGGGGATATTAGATCCATGTAGGTTTGTAGCAGTGGGTATAGTAGTGGAGGGGCCTGGGTTAGGGTGGATGTCGCCACCAAGTGCAAGTTGGTTAGTAGCAGTGGTCAGTGTGTGTGTTTAGGTAACTGGCGATCATATTGTGTATGAGTAAACTAGGTAGTGTTTTATAATTAGTTTCTTTGCAGGTGAGCTCAAACAGGGTGTGGTTGAAGATGGTAGATGAAATGTATATGCAATTATGGTGGTGAGTGTTTGAAAAGGTTAGTGTGGGGGGAGTTTAGGTGATTGTGGTTAGTGATAGTAGAGGGGTAGGAAGTTTGATGGTAGCCTAGGGAGAGGAGGACTGCTAAGAAAATAGGAGGTCCAAACATGGTGAGAATTGAAGGGAGTGGTGGTAGTATATGTGGAGTTAAGTTATCTGGTTTGGGTGTTATTAGAGGGAGAAAGGATTTGTGATGTACCACAGAACAAATTAATGAGCAGGTAGTGAAAGGAAAGAGAGGGGGAGTGGTTGGATGATGTAACAGATTGGTGGGAGGTGTTAGGGAAGTCAGGTGATTGTGGTTATGAATTAATATGGGTATAGGCAGGGTGGGTGGGATAAGGGGGCAGGGTAGGGAGCGAAGTGAGCCCGAGCGATAGTAAGGGTGAACAGAGCATGCTGAATCAACTCCACAAGGTAAGGAACTCAGCAAAGAACTGAAACAGTGAACTAGAGTAGGTAAGGTACTGGTTAAAGTGCGACTATATTTAACTGCGACTGGCAACACCCCTGCGACTTTTATTGGCAGTAGCTAACAGTAAATCAGGTGGAAAGTCAGGGTCAACTTATAATTAAAGGATACTGTTAATTTTAAGTCAGTTGCAAAGAAAAAGGGCGGGGGTTTATGTCAGGCCTTAGCATCTGTGCACAGAACTCATTCAGAACAAGTAAGACACTTTAATGAAAAAAAAAACACCTACAGGTTTTAATAACTAGTGCAGCTCTGTAGTGGAATATAGTGGGGCAGGTAGTTGAATGCTGCAGCTTCAGATCGCAGCATACAGTCCTGAGGAAGAGGCAAAACAGCGAAGTTATATTTTCAGTAAATAATGCAGCATGTATGTTTAAACACTTTAAAAGCGAGCAGAGATATAGGCATTAGGGTGAGGTGAGTAGAACCTTTGCAAATGGGGAGTGGGCAGTATTAAGCAGAGAAGAAAATACTAGGTAACAAATGCACATATACTTAGGCTAGTCATGCAATAGCAGACATAAAAATGGTATTTAGCCCCCTTTTATCAATGATACATTAAGGAATATTTAAAACACACCAGTGCAGTTCCAGTTACAGAGTAGTTCACCAGAAATGCCTAGTAGTAGTTAGATAATGTGTTAGACAGGGATTATATTTCTTAGTATCTAGTTCAATAGTATTTCAGCATCATATAGCTCTGTTATAGATGTAAACGAGTCATATCTTCCCATACCCATACAAGCATTAGTTAGAGATGGTAACTTACGACACTAGTAGTCTTCTGCAGGGTCACTGCATAAGCAGTACACAAGTAGCTTCTGTTACAAGTCAAAAACTAGATGATACTGCAGTTATATTTAGTAAATTAGGTTCAACAATTGAATTTCAGTACTTACAGAGAGAAGCAGGAGGTGCACAGAACACCAGGACAGAACAGTTACTAAGATTAAAAAAATGGCTCCCAAGCAGGTGGGATAAGTGTTTTTAAAAGCTCTGATCAGATGATGGGTGGGGGGGGGCAGAGAAGCAATGGTGGTGAGAGTTTGACTTGCACACTGATCCCACTCCACAAGGTAAGGAACTCAGTAAAGAACTGAAACAGTGAGTTAGAGTAGGTAAGGTACTGATTAAAGTGTGATTATATTTAACTGTGACTGGCAACACCACTGTTACTTTTATGAGCAGTAGCTAACAGTAAATCAGGTGGAAAGTCAGAGTCGACTGATAATTAAGGGATGCTGTCAATTTTAAGTCAGTTGCAAAGAAAAAGAGGGAGGGGGTCTATGGCAGGCCTTAGTGTACTCACTCAGAACAAGTAAGATACTTTAATGAAAAAAACACCTACAGGTTTTAATAACTAGTGCAGCTCTGTAGTGGAAGCTGGTGGGGCAGGTAGTAGACTGCCACAGCTTAAGATCGCAGAGTACAGTCCCAAGGGAGATGCAAAGCAGCAGAGTTATATTTTCAGTAAAAAATGCAGCAGATATGTTTAAACAAGGTTTTAATGACTAGTGCAGCTCTGTAGTGGAAAATGGTGGGGCAGGTAGCAGACCGCCGCAGCTTAAGATCACAGAGTACAGTCCCTAGGGAGAGGCAAAGCAGCAGTTTTATATTTTCAGTAAAAAAAATGCAGCAGATATGTTTAAACAAGGTTGTAATAACTACTGCACAAGTCCAAGTACACAAGTGAACCCAAAAACATCAGACTACTCCAGTTCTTCAAATCTCTATTCACAAAGGTATGAGTGCTTTAGCAGGTTGTACTGCTTCATCGGATCCTTTAATGAAAAAAAAACACCTACAGGTTTTAATAAATAGTGCAGCTCTGTAGTAGAAGGTGGTGGGGCAGGTAGTAGACCGCCACAGCTTAAGATCGCAGAGTACAGTCCCAAGGGAGAGGCAAAGCAGCAGAGTTATATTTTCAGTAAAAAATGCAGCAGGTATATTTAAACAAGGATTTAATAACTAGCGCAGCTCTGTAGTGGAAGATGGTGAGGCAGGTAGTAGACCGCCCCAGCTTCAGATCGCAGAGTACAGTCCTGTATTCATCTTTCAAGTGGTAAAGCAACACCTGTGTGTGTGTATGGGGGAGAGGTCTTGGCTGGTGATCAGACAACTGCAGGAACATTTACAAGTTTTAAATTTTAGACAACAAATATGGGAATTTTCCTTATTAAATGCTAGGACTGACATCAAAACTATGCAAGCAACAGTCTTGTGGAAAATGGAGTCAATCATGTCCCTCTAGATCTGGTGCGTGATGTCATGGCGCTCACCAAGAGGAGGACTGCAACCACCTAAGCATGTCAGCTAGGCAAAGCAAGACTTCGGTGCTAAGAAAAATTCCTCAGAATAAAAAAATATCAATTGAAGTACACTCACAGCCAAGGCCCCCTGCAAAGTTATAGAAATGTACAAACAATGTAAGCCAGATAAACATTTATAATATCACTGGATCACAGGAAGTTACTAGCCTATTGGCCTTGTTGGACCTTACAAATACAATATTTTGTTAGCATTCTAAATAACCATGCAGGCAAGCAAGCAAGCTATGAAGTCTAAAGGGTGCTGAAAATAATTGCTCAAATATGATAATGTCTCTTGTAAGACACACAACTAGGAAACAAAAAATTACAACAATGACTTACATACACAGGGAAAATGAAAGAGTGGTAGAAATTCCCTACTACCTTAATGAAAATCTGTATACAAATGAGGGCAGAGAACTTGCAAGAGAAATATGTACACTCTTTTCCCCTTAGGTGCTGTTTACCTCCCTACCTGCCAAACATCAGCCCCACTGCTCCAAGTTGCAGTATCAGTCCATTCAATCCTTATTGGTGAAAATGTGGCCACCAGCTTGGGCAAGAACTGACTGGAGGGAGTCATAATCCAGGAAGGCACTGAGGATGGTTCCATGATCGTGTGAGTACCATCATCTTTCTGTGGCCCCACGCCTCCCTCATAGACCATCTACATTAGCACCCCAAGGGACCTACACAGAAGGGCCAATCTTGCCATCTATCCACTCCCTGCCTCAGCCCCTGCTAACCCACTTCACCAAAACTAAACCAAAGCAGTCATTAATTTGGATAGCAGGGGAGTGTTTTTTGTTTGTTTGTTTAAGCCCTAACCCTATTCCTAGGTGGCTGATTTGAGCAGGATATACTTTCCTGATGTGAATGCATGCTTTCACACATGCAGTAATGAAGGCGACCATCACCTGGCTGGTAGCACAAAGCTAATGCTTTTGGTGCTGTGCAAGCCTTTATCTGCCTAGTGGTAATCTGCAGCAGAACGGAACCACCTCTGCCTCTACACTTGCATGAAATGTGCTACTTAACATACATTACTGTTAAACACAGTAAACGAATGGATGAGCATCTTGCAACACCCACTAAGCAAAAGTGCTGTTTTCACGATGACCAGTAGCTTAAGTTTGGATAAGGGACTTGCTGTACTTGGTAAGGTACACAAGACTGATGGAATCAAAACCAAAACAAGAGAATCAGGCTGGAAAATACCATAACGTGGAAACAGCCACATACAATAGAGAGTATGTTTCTACTATTTTAGTAAAATACTGGTCTGAAGTGCAGCTCTTGTATCTACCATGATGTAATGAATTTGTGACGCTATGACAGTTTTGTACACTATAGAAATACTTTAACTTACAGGCCAATACAGTGACAGAAACCAATTTTAACAAAACTGAAATGTTTTTCATTCTAATATACTGAAATTAGTTGCATGTACAAACAGGTAGATCATGCCAGACTGGAAAGCAATAATCCAGGCCATAGCCAAATGACAAGCATGGGAATAAATGACAGTTCTAGGAAAAAACACAAAACATGAATTAGTAAATGGTAATACAGAATGTCTGTCTTCCATGACATGTGAAAAAAGTCTACTTTGGGAGGGTTCCTTCAGAATCACCTGGTAGTGATCAAAATATCCAGGGCCTCTTGCTGCTCCTAATTAAGCTGTTCAACAACTGAACAGCTATCCGAGTAATAACAATCTAATTACAGCCTGACCTCAGCTAACCTTATCTGTCAGGTATACTGTGTCTTGAAATAATGCACCATTTCTTCTTTGGTGCCCAACAACTTAAAACAGATTCAAAGTTGAAGTAACACCCCCAGTGCTACATGAAATGCTCAGAATAGCCTGCTCTTCTAATTAGCACTTAGGGACCTATTCACTGAACCCACAAACTGAGCTCATTAACATCAAAGTTTGATAACTTCATCACAGAGCTACGGCAGATGCAAATTTATCTTTGCAAGCATATCTAATGACCATTTATTTTTCAGTCCCTAGCCTTACCTTTGGCTGCATCAAGCTAGCCAGGCCTCCTACCTTCTTTCTGATGAAGACACCATGGAAACTCAGCAATTAGCACAAATCTGTGTGGGACAAACTCAACAATGACCATTAGAGGATATAACAGGATAGCAGACTCTGGTCATGAGGAGGTGAAGATCAGACAATAATGTGGGAACAGCTCATTTAGTAGGCAGCATTATAAATGCGTGTATCTTAAAATACTGCTATACACATTTCATCACACAAACAAAACTAAAAATCACAGGTAAGCAAGAGAAATGAGGAGACTTTACTAAACATAACTCTGGACAAATCTGTTGAAATAAGATCTTTACTTTTATCTAGAGAAAAGGTCACTTAACTATAAAACCACACAGTTCAAGCCAGTTTCCTTTTTGAATGTCCAGTTACACCCTGGCTTTTGCTTCCAAGTAAAATTGCAGCAGTACTTATTTGTTCCACAGTACTTCTGCAGAATGTTAGAAAAGGTACTGACTGGTAAAGGCAGCAGCTTTCTGACACCTTTTCCAATATGCTTTAAACCAGCATAAATTTACTAACAAACACAATGTCATTAATATATAAGATAGCTTGAAAGGTCACTAAGATGTAGATAATAGCACAGTATCGGATGCATTGTGAATACACTTATGGCAACTGCTATGGCAATACTAACATACAAAACGGAGGACAGTTAAAATAACAGACATGTGCTTATCATACCAGCTGATCTGCAGGAAGACATTTTGCTCTTAACTGCTGGCATTTCTCTTGTGAAATCCCCCTGTCAGACACATCACTGAAATCTAATTTGCTTCCATGATCTGGAGTGTACATACCTCTAACTGCAACATGTGACATCACATTCCAGACTAGGAGGAAATGCTCCTGTGATCCTCAGTGAGAGTGCTACTACACTATTTTGAAATAAACTAGCAAAATCTAAGACACAAGAAGCTACAATAATAAAGAATAACTATATACTTATCCAAGTCACAGGAAAATCCATCTACAGATAGTGGATCAAAAGGCTTCCAGAATCTAAGGGGGCGGAGGTAAGGTAATAATCACCTACAGCAGACGTCCCCTCCACACACACACACACACACACACACACACACACACACACACACACACACACACACACACTGATCAGTCAAACACAGTAAGTACATACCAAGCATTCTGGATTATGAAGGGTTTTCTAGTGGGCGACGACTGGCAGAATTCCAAGCAGTACCAAATTAAACCTCTCAGAAGGTCAGAGGGACACCAACATAAGGACTCAGGAGCCAAGTAGAAAAGCTGAATCCTGAAGCAGTGAGGGACCTAAGAAAGAAGGACTCTTGGCCTCAAGGTCTATGCAATAAAGACTGGTAAAGATGTGATCCAGTGGCGCAATGGCATATATGTCCACCAGTGCCACATTTTTAAAGTAAGCAATGGAAGAAGTCATAACCCTGGCTGAATAGTCTTTGACCACATTTTTTTTCAATTCTTGCTTAGCTGCCTGATGGCAAAACATGCTGCAGTTGGTAATCTACTTGGAAAGGGTCTGCACATTACAACTGCAAGTTCCTTCTTAAAGGGAAAAATAAATTAACAACCGGTTCTATCTTCATGATCTCACACATGCACTCCATTCTGATAAATCCTGAGCTACAATATGAAAGCCACAACCCCTAGATTGTTTTTTTTTTTGGGGGGGGGGGGGGTTAAGGCAAGTTGCCTAACAGATGGCATTCTAATAGCTACTCCAAGCTACTGGATGACACTAAAGTATTAAAAGCCTTATCTTGTACTTTTGGAAACTTTAGAATCAGGTGGACAAATTAAGGAAACAAATTAACTCACAATCAGTTAACTGCTGTCAGTTGATTATATTATGACACGAGACAGCCTATCACATTGGCTGCAATGGTTCTGGAGGGGCTACCTTCCACTGGTCTGATGGACACCTCATGGAATGATGAGTCTGTCAGCTGAACAGACTCACAACCTTGGTATTCAAAATCTTCCAAGGACATGACTGAAATCACCACAGTCACCATGGCTCACCACATGACAAAAGAAAATTAGGCGGCCAAAGATGAAAATTATGTAATTGCCAGAGCGGTTAGATCTTCATGATCCATTTGTTTCAACAGCAGGACTGGAATGCTGCAAGTACTCAGCACCTTTAAGGCTCTTCCAGGGTCAAACACCTCCTGTAACTCCCATAATGTACACCACCTCCCCTTACACAACTGTAAATATTAGCAAGTTCGTATAGTCTTTGAGGCTTTGGAGGTTTTCTTTCAAATCCCACCCCCTTCCCTCACACAAGTACAATTTTGTCTAGTTGAGGGATGGTTAAGTACACTGAAGTGAACATACATGGAACACAAGGATCTCACATTATAAGAATGCATAAACTATGCCCATTTCACCAGCAGAACAGTCTTAAGCTTCTCCTCTTGGGTGGCATCATGGCAGAATATCAAGACATATGATAGGCCCAAAGGTCAGCATGGTCCTTGACATCACATCCAAGCTTACAGTCAAAGAAGCCCATGTTGCTGCCACACAAATATGAACAGAAGGATGCCTGAAAAAAAACAAAAAACTGAGGATATCCTTAAAGCTCTGTCAGAATGAGTTTTTGATTTATTTGGTACTTTTTACATTTACCAAAACAGATCATAATACAGCCTGAAAGCCAACTGGACAACGTAACATTGGGCACTTTCTAACCAGTCCTGCCTACAGTAAAGGAGATAAAAAGATAAACACTAGATATGTACTGAATGTTTGATTCGTATTCGGCCAAACAGTAACTCAAAACCGAATATTCGTATTCGGTAAAGTAACCGAATAGATCGAATACGAATAGTATGAGACTGCACATCTCTAATTTCTATCTACTTTCTAAGTCTGTAGCAGCAGTCCTTAAAAATGTCCCTATTTTAGGGGGCCTTTGTCCTCCCATTATTTTTAGCTTTGTCCAGATTTCTTGATCTAAGATGTTGAGAGGTATGTGTCCATATTTACTGTGGGAGATGTTGAGTGGTATGGTCATGAGAGGTACCCAAATCTCACTGCTGCTGCTTCTGCCAAGGATCACTCTCACTCTTCACCCTCTCTCTCACACACACACACACACACACACACACACACACACACACACACACACACACACACACACACACACAACTACAGTAGCTAGTCAGAGTAGCCAGTCTCCATCATGGAAGTTATGTTTTCCATATTTATCCAGAAGTATGCACATCTCTACCCTCCACCCTTACAAGAGGTAAGTGGGCTCTAGCCCTTCATTCCTCCATCACCCTGTACAGCTCATCCAGTAACAGGGTTGCTGAGCCCAGTCACTTAAACCATAGTGTGGGCTTCATCCCTGTATGCCACAGAGCCAGACAATGCCAAACAAATCACTTACTTTTATACATCTGATACAAGAACATGTTATACATGTTGCCATTAAACAGAATATAAGGCATCCTCTATACAGTTCCCCTTCTTCTGCACAAAGAATCTCCTTTGGCTGCCCTATGTCTCCTGGCAACAACAATTATGATGGCATATCCCATTGTGACATACCATATTAAGGTGCCATGGTGGATTCTCAATGTTCAGTGATTCCAAGATTCAGACCCATTAAATGCTGCAATCAAGACTTGTGCATTGTGCAGGACACATAAAAAATGGTGGATGTTCTTAATAAAGAAAACCTTAAATAAGGATTGCAATCGATGCCTCCTGCAAGGTATGTAAAATACATGGTCAGCACCACATGATAAAAGTGCTTTGGTCCAAGGATTAAATCTTCATGACAATGTTCTACAGATCTCTCCAAGAGTACAGTCTATCATTTTGCTTCTTCATTTATGCAGAAAACATGGCGATTGAATGCTACATCACCAAACAGGAGGAAATTGTTTATATATCTTCTGCAGAGACAGCAACAGAGTATGTAACTGGGAGTAGCTTTCAAGACAAACAGGTCTTTATCTGCAGTTTATACTCCAGAGGAAAACAATTGGCTAGTAGAGAGACTGAGCACATGCTTGACAATACCCCACAAACCTTCCTGAAGTCCCTCAGCACAGCAAAAACCAATATTTATAAAGTGGGGTTGTCCCAGCTGTGATTTGTTTTATCCCCTTCCCCCATGATCAAAAGTGTCAGAGGTTATTTTCCCTAATGTCTCCTTTAATAAGCAAGCATAAAGATTCATAGACACTGTGACGCCCATGCACTGGCCCAGTAATCAAGGACCCTCAATCCTCACCACTAACACCAGTAAGGGACATACACACTGGGAGGATAACAAGTACACACACAGTAAAGTACAACTTCCCTTAAGAGCAAAAGAGATCACAGTCAGTCTGGGGCTGGTTTTTCTTTTTCTCTCCAGATCTCCAATAAGACTCCCCACAGGCATAGCTATAGGGTTCATATCTCAGCCGAGTAAACAAGCCAAAACCTCCAGTACCATTTCTGTCCAACCAGTGCTTCATGTCCCTGTCCAAGTAGCTGACACATACACACTTTGAGATTTGATTTATATACAAACACACAGACACTCCTGGGGGAGGCTGGCACAGGTTTACTAGCTATGCCCCCTTCTGCCCAGAGTGTAAGGTAGTAATCACTGCCACCTACTCTTACCAGCTACCATAAAAGGCCCTTACCACAGGGTGTCCAATTCTCCTGTGCAGTGTTATTATCCAAATGGTAAGTGTGACAAAACTGCAAGGCTATTGGAGAGGCTTGTACAATATCATCAAATACATGCATGTACTTTAAGAGCTTAAATTATCTCTACACAAAACTGCCACAGTTAAAAGGTTTAAAAATATTTAATAATAAATAAAAACAAGACAATATTCATTAATTCAGCACAGTGATAACAGAGAATTCAGAAATCACAGGAAATACTTTAAAACAACATTGTAGGACAGTCTGACAAATACAGAAAGCATCTAGACTGATCTGACAATTTTCCTACATCTATGAGAAATACTAAGCTCCAAGTCTTACTTACAGAGCAAACAAGTGCTGGTGAGATGATGTGTTCTGGTTCAGAAACAAAAACAAAATACATTGACTTTCTCTGAGAGAGAGTTCTTAAATTAATAATACACATTACTGTTGGGTTAGCTAGATGCCATCATTCCTGTCACCTCTGCATTGGTTCCCAGGCTAACAGGAACTAAAAATGTAATAGGTGTCTGTGAAAAATACTTCTCTCTCAGATGCTGATGCTTATCTCTTAGAAGCTTGCCAGGAACTGGGAGTCATAAAACAATTACCTTGGAAACCTGTAATTACCTCTGTTTCCAGACAATAGGAAAGCCTACAACTCTAGACATTGTGTCTGATTTGAGCTGAAACAGAGATACCAGTGTCAAACAAGTTCCACTTATTTTCTTAGAGTTTGCAAGTTAACTCTGTATGTTCCAGCCTTTACCATAAAGACACACATTTGCACTGGCATATACCTTACACACATTTCTGCTCCTTTCCAGCAGGGTGCACTGTGGTCACATTTTTGAAGCTCAGCACATAACACAGTTTTCTTACATTTGTGAAAGAAGCCTGTGGATCATATTAATATTTACAAACGACATAGAATTATTTACAAAATTCTATCTAGCTAGGCTGTCAGCCTCTCAGTTTATCACAGACACAAATATGGATTAAGGTCTAATTCTGTACTTTTCTTTCTTTACTTACTCCTAATGGCAATGTTTCCATTCAAAACAAAACATTTAAAGGTAGCAGCAGTCCAGGTTGGTCCATACTGACGTAAAATGATTTAGTTCTCATGTTTTTATCAGTATCTTACACACACACACAGAGTCTCTTTTGCATTCATGCACGCATTCACTCACGCATCACTCTCACACACACAGTCTCTTCTTCATTCATACATGGATTCACTCACACATCGCTCTCACTGTCTCAATCTCGCACACACAAGTCACTTCCTCATTCGTACATGCAATCACTCACACATCGCTCCCACCATCCCGATCTCTCACACACATAGACAGCTCTTCGTTAAGTTCTGTAAGAGAAAGACACATAACTTTAATATGTATACCAACTCCGAGATCGCACTACATTGAGGGAAAGGGTAAATTTCCTGATCCTCACTGTACTGCCATCTCCATTCAAAAAGCTAAAGCAGCAGACTTCAGTGTAGTTCTCTGTCTTGAATGAATGAAAATATGCTATTATACCTATATTCCAGAAATGGAAGCTGCTGCCAAACATGTTTATCAGGAAATATAAATATCTTCAGCAGTAATTTGTATGGTACAACTGTTTGGGAAGTAAAAGTAAGAAGGTTAAACGTAGGGGTGTTTGGAAACATATTAAAGTTGATGAAGCAGATGAATCAAAGACAGAATGCATCATTTGTTTTGCAGTTATACCATGTGGGTCAACGTCATCTTCAAAGGTATATACAACATCAACGCTGTTAAACCACCTGTGATATAAACATTCCGAGCAGTGCAATGTAGTTAAAGAGAACAAAAAATGCAACCACCAGCAGACAAAGATCACCCAGGAGAACAAACTGCAAATGTAAAAACTAAAAACTCCAAGCGACCATCACAAGTTTACAGGATACAGAGTAAGAGGGAACAACTCTAGACAGCTGTGGTCAATAGTTTTCCAGCCTGTACAATGGTCTTTCAGTGAAACACAGAGAAATCAACACAGCATGTAGCTTTGCAAGCATTCACAATAAGGTCTTAAACAGGATGCAGGGAGGACCCAGAACCAGGGCGGCTTCCACAACTGCAAGCCCAAAGGAGGAGAAGCCTGCCACTCTCCAGGAGGCTTTGTTCATCCCATGGGAGGCCAGCAATGTTTCTAAAGTGTTTGCTGACTGCTTCCTTCTGGAAGCAGTGAGAGTGTCTGTCCTTTCACCATCCTAATTGCTCCAGGATTTTTCTGCATCGATGTGTCAAGGACATAATGTCCAGAAGTTAAAAAATATGCTTCATAAAATTGCCTGCATCACCAAAGTTTGTGCTGCCAGGATGCCTCCAGCACATCTGAAACAAGAGGCAGGGCAGAAGGTAGACAACCTCTTGATTTAAAAAAAAAAAAAATCTAAGAAGTTACACCAGACCAGACAGGTCAAGGTTAATACTCCGGACTCATCTTTGTGCCAAAATAGACAAAAGGACCTCAGGCCCATTCTAGATATCGACCTTAATGAATTCATAGTAGAAGGAACATTTTGGATCGTCTTGATGCAGAATGTTGTCCCTTTCTTATAACAAGGAGACTGGATGTGCACTTTCAATCTTCAGTCAGCTCAGAAAATAAAACGGCAAAGAAAATCATTACAAAGCTTTAGAATCACCAAGGAAACAATGAGGTATCAGAATGTCAGGGTAAGAGCAAGTCAGTTATCAGTTCAGAAGCCTGCCTGCCATTCAGTCTCACCGTAACACCTGGAGTGTTCACTGAGTACATGGCAGTAGTAGCAGCACAGCAGGGGTTGCTCAGAATTAAGATCCTCCCATACCTAAATGATTGGCTCCTTGCTACACTGTCAGCATATCAGTTTGGTCCATCAGACCCAGTCTGTGATCAGGAAGTTTTATCTATTGGGCGTTGCAGTCAACATCTCCAAGTTTCAACTCACCCCTCACCCCACCCATGGTATCATCTTTTTAGGATGTGTCTTGAAAAAGTACAGTTTTGTACCTACCATAAATGTACATCTTCGAGTGCTAATACAGCTGCAGTAATAACATATGGGTTCTCTGCCATCAGGCGGTCCCTCCGTCGGCCGAATTCCAAAGTCTTGGTCCAGCGTCGGTTGTTGTCGCTTCTTTTCCTGACGTCAATGAGGCAGGAGTATATAAGACACAGCCGACGCCATTTTCTTCAGTCTTTCTTGCCCCAGATGTCAGGTGCCCCCAGTAGGAAGGCAATACATAAATTATATTTATATACATGCAATGCAATGTAATCAAAAAACAGTAGTTGCAAGCAAATATACCATAGAAGGATAACCCAAACAGTTTGTATGAAGAGAGGTTAGGTCCTAAACCTTTACCAAGAGGGGAAGGAGGGAGGGAAATTTGTACTGCAGCTGTATTAGCACTCGAACATCTACATTTATGGTAAGTACAAAACTGTACTATGTTCATCATGCATACAGCTGCAGTAATAACATATGGGTAGAATCCCAAAGCTACGCACAGGGTGGTAGGCACTAGGTAAAACTGGGATGAGCCAGAATGCCCTGCAACACAGCAGTAGCAAAGCCTGCTCTGGTTTTGGAATATAAAGGCAGGTGGTAGTGTCTTGTGAAGGTATGTACAGAACTCCAAGTGGCTGCCTCCAAAATATCTTTGGTAGGAACTCCTCTGAGGAAGGCTGTAGAGGTAGCTGTGGCCCTGGTGGACTGGGATCTGATGCCCGTAGGGACAGATTTTCCATGATAGGAGTAACAAAACCGTATGCAGTGGCCTATCCATTTTGAAATTGTCTGTTTGGTCACTGGCTTCCCTTGAGCTCCTACAGCATAGGACACAAAAAGTTGTTCTGATTTCCTAAAAGGCTTTGTTCTATCCAAATAATAACGTAGCTGTCTATGGATGTCTAAAGAGTGTAGCAGCCTTTCCCTTTGTTTTGAGGATTGGGGTAAAAGGTAGGCAAGTGTATGGCTTGATTTAAAGCTACCCTGGATACCACTTTAGGCATAAATGATGGGTTGGTTCGAAGGGAAACCCTGTCCTGATGGAAGATGAGAAAGGGCTGCACAGCCATGAGGGCTTGTAGTTCCGAAACCCTACGAGCTGAGGTAATGGCCAAAAGGAAGGCTGTTTTCCAGGACAAATGTTGCAAATCTGTTGAGGCAGCTGGTTCAAAGGGAGGCAATGTTAATTTTTCTAGAATATAATTAAGATCCCAGGCTGGCACTGGTTGTTTCCTTGGTGGTCTTATATTCTTAGCCCCTCTGAGGAACTGTCTTAAGAGTGGGTGAGAGAATAAGGGTGGATCCGTGTTGAATTCTGCAGGAATGGCTGAGGCATGGATTTTTATGGAGGAAAATGAAAGTCCACTGTTCAGCAGCTCAGCTAGATACTGTAATACCTGTGGCAAATTTATTCTCTTTCCAAGAGCAAAACCGTTTCCATTTTACTGAGTAAGCCTTTCTAGTAGATGGCCGTCTGGCCTCCAAAATGACATCCTGTACCTCTTTGGGGAGTAAGGTCTGTTGAGGTGTTAAGGAATTTTCCATGCAGCGAGATTGAGTGTTTTCAGCTGACTGTGAAGAGTTTTGTAGTTGTGCTGAGTCAGCAGAAGAGGCATTAGGGGTAGGGACCAGGGAGGAGTGTGTGTTAGGCTCCTCAGGAGTGGGTACCAGTGTTATCTTGGCCAGTCTGGAGCAATCAGTATCATCTTTGGTCTCTCTGTTCCTGCTTTCAAGAGCACCTTGGGCAGAAGAGGCAGAGGTGGGAAAGCGTAAACTGTCCATGCTGCCCAACTGAATGAAAGGGCATCCAATCTCCAGGCCTTTGGATGAGAGGTCCTTGAACAAAACTTTTCCAATTGATGATTCCTGTGGGAGGCGAAGAGATCTATGTCCGGCCTCCCCCACACTTGGATTATCTCTGTAAACACTTGAGGATGCAATCTCCATTCGTGTGGATCTGTCATATTTCTGCTTAGATTGTCTGCCAGCGTGTTTTGCAAACCTGGCAAGTACTGTGCTTGAAGTTCGATTTGCCATTCCAGAGCCATGTTCCAAAGTGTCATGGCTAGTCTGCATAGGGGGTATGAATGTGTTCCTCCTTGTTTGTTTATGTACCACATAACTGTGGTGTTGTCTGTTCTTATCAATAATTGTCCTGGATGCAGGAGGTCCTTGAAAGCTGTAATTGCATTTATTACTGCTAGCATTTCTTTTTGATTGATGTGAAGGTGCTTTTCCTTTTGGGACCATTTGCCCTGAATGCACCTGTCTGTCATGTGCGCCCCCCAGGCGTAATCTGAGGCGTCTGTTGTGATGACTTGATTTGCTTGAGGCTTGCAGAATGGGAGACCTGTGTTTGTTTGACATGCTTGAGCCCACCATAGAAATTCCTTTTGCAAACATGGAATTATTGGTATTATTGTTTCCAAACTGTGGCTGTGCTGAGACCATAGATTTTTTAGGTACCATTGATGTTTCCTCATATGCAACTTTGCACATGGGATTAAAAGAATGCAAGATGCCATGAAGCCCAGAGCCTGCAGGATTTTCCTTGCAGTAAGCCTGGTACAATTTGCTAGCATTTTGAAGTACTGAGTTAGTTGTCTCTGCTTTTCTGGCGTAAGATAGGCCATCTGGGTGTTTGTGTCCAAGTTGGCACCCAGGAAAGTTGTTTTCTGAGCTGGTGTTAGCCTGGATTTCTCTTTGTTGATTGTGTATCCCAGAGCATTCAGTAACCGTGTTGCATAAGCCAGCTGTTCCAAAAGTATGTGCTTGCTGTCCGCTTGGATCAGGCAGTCGTCCAAATAAGGGTAAATTTGTATCCCTTGATGTCTGCAGTAGGCAATTACTGATGCCAGGCATTTCGTGAATACTCTGGGCGCAGTAGATAAGCCAAAGGGCAATGCAGAGAATTGATAGTGGATTGAACCTGCAAGAAATCTGAGGTATCTTCTGCAGCTTTGTCTGATTGGGACATGCAGGTATGCCTCCTTGAGGTCCAATGTTACCAGCCAAAACCCCTTGCCCAGCATGGGAAGAAGCTGCTGTAATGTGAGCATCTTGAATTTTGGTACGAGTAAGAATGTGTTTAGGATGGATAAGTCCAAAATGGGTCTCCAGTCGGTTCCTTTCCTTGGTACCAGAAATAGCCTGGAATAAAACCCTTGACCTTGTTCATGTGTAGGTACCTCGAATAGCTTTCATGTCTATGAGCTTTGAAATTTGTAGTTGTGCCTCTGCCCTCTGATTGTGTGGCAGGTTTGGCATGCCTCTCATTTTTGGAAGAGTGTGAAAATGAAATCTGTAGCCTCCGTTTATAACGTCCAGGATCCATTTGTCTGTTGTGACCATATGCCAATTTCTTGCAAATAATGCCAGCTTTCCTCCCAAGAGTGCTGCCAGCTGAGACTTGCTTGGCATGGAAAGGAGGAAGTCATTGGCTTTCTTTCCTGTAATGCTGTGCACCGTTTTCACTACCTCTTGGTGCTGGAGCTTGCCATTGCCTGCCTCTATAAGATCCTTGTGATTGACCTCTGCCCCTTGTGCGCCTATATCTTCCTCTTTGGGGCCTGTCCGTGGCTAGAAAAGACCAGTTTTTAGAAGGCCAATTTCTGCTAAAACGTGGTGGTTGAACCTGTAGAAAAGCTTTGACAGTTTGCATAGATTTGGCTTTTTCTTCCATTTTCCGTAGTATCGCCTCAGCATTAGTACCAAATAGCACATCCTTTTGTAAAGGAGCATCTAGTAACTTAGCTTTCACATGATCAGGCAAGATTTGTTCCCTAAGCCATGCATGCCTACGAATGACTGATCCTGTAACTGCAGCTCTACTTGAGGCCTCTAGGGCATCATAACCACATTGTAAGGTGTGTTTACCCACTTGTTCTGCACTATGCATCATATCCTGCAACTCCTTCAAATCTGGTTGTTCAGGTTGAGACATTTTATTTCTTAATTGTGATAACAGAAACTGCTGACATTTAAGCATATGAAACTGACAATTTAAGGCCCTCATGGCTAGGGTGGCCGAGGTATATACCTTTTTTCCCCACCTTTCCAAGGATCTTGACTCTCTTTCGGAAGGAAGTGGATTCTTAGCAGTAGAGGCCTTCATTCCCTTGGGGCCTTGAGAAATGGTTTCAGGGTCAGCATTATGGCTTTTGAAAAGAAATTGGTGAGAGTTAGGAACTCTGTAGTACCTATCAGACTTGACTGGGGCAGGAGGCAGGGAATCCGGGTTAAGGCAAGCCTCCGAATAAACATCATCAAGAACATCCAAGACAGGAGGTATTGCCAGAGGTCTGTGTTGAGGTAACAAAAGAAATTCCCTCAGTCTTTTCTTGGAATCAGAAAAGTCTTGGCCTTCCCAATGGAAGTGTTCCCTCAAAGTGTGCAAGGTTTCCCCAAAAGAATAATCCTCAGGGGGAGATACAGAAGGAATGGATTGCTCTGCATCAGAATCTTCAAAAGGGGCATAAGATTGCTCTTCTACATCAGAGTGTCCTGAAAAAATGGAGCCCTGATCAGAAGAGGGAGAATCTTCCTCCACTCTGGGCCTCTTGTCAGGAGGGGGTTGGGAACCCCTGATAAGAGTAATTAAATCCTCAGCCATTTTAAGAATCTGTTTTTTAGGCATGGGGCTTGTGGATGGGCCCTGTGCAACAGGCCTCTTGGGATGCCTGGCTGATTTGGACTTAGTAAAGGCCTTAATGGAAAAGGAAGATGAGGGTCTAAAGACCCCATGGGTGGAAGTGGACCTGTCCACATTAGGAGACTCAACGCTCACAGTGGCTTCGGTGGTTGCAGTCTGGGTATGGGCCGAGTTACATGCAGTCTCGGGTACAGAAGACCCCGCCAAGGAGGTGTCGTCGGTAGTCAGGAACTGCATAGTCGTCTCGCTGAGAACCGGACCACGTGTAGGCGGTTTTGGCGTGGTGTCAGTGGAGACCACGGACCTCGCGTGTCGGTCCTTGTCCTTGCATTTTTTGGACAAAACGGTAGTCGGAGTCTCCGACGACATTTTATAATCAAATGCTTTACCAAATAAATGTTGGGCGAACTCCGCCCGACGCTTGATAGTGCGTTTATTGAAAGTAGCACAAAACCGACAGCCCGAGACGTCGTGGTCTGGGCCTAAACAAGGTATGCAAAGGGAATGGAAATCCTTATGCGGTATTTGCTTCCCACAAGAAATACAATTGTTAACTTTTTCTGACATCGGTCTGAGGCAAGAAAAGTTTCAACGGGTACTTAGCTTTAATGAAGACTTTGGTTTCCAAATTTTTCGTAAATTCAGGAGCTGGCCGACCGGCACTTGCGAACTGCTTCTGCTTCAGGCACCGTGCGGCAAAAAAGACTGGAGAAAATGGCGTTGGCTGTGTCTTATATACTCCTGCCTCACTGACGTCAGGAAAAGAAGCGACAACAACCGACGCTGGACCAAGACTTTGGAATTCGTCCGACCGAGGGACCGCCTGACGGCAGAGAACCCATATGTTATTACTGCAGCTGTATGCACGATGAACATCCAAGGTATGCAAAACCTTCTTGCCAGAAGAGAGTCATATCCTTTAGTCTGACTTGAACCATTTGCTACACCACCATGGAGTCACAGCACAGCATATCTACTTCCACATGGGACCCTTGCAGTGGGCACTTCATTTTTAGTTGCATCAGCATGGGCACCATATGTCACAGTAAAAAAAATATTTTTTTTTGTAAACTTTTTGTTCTCATACTTATTGATCATACAGCCATTGCCAGTTCTAGACAGGCAGTCTTCCAAGTAGCCATAGGGGTTACTTGTGTCATTCATGGTATTCTGGCAATAAGGTCATTTTTGATTTTTAGCTTCATCACTTCCTGAAGTTTTATGTTTCTTAACCTGCAGGTACAGAATGTGTGGGATTTAAGAAACATGCTTTGTTTAGGAACCTGCTTTGCATGTTAAAGATTCTGACTGTTTTTAAAACAATCAACAGCTATCACTTCACAGGAGGATTGCTTTTTATTATGCGAGGGTCAGAGGCATTATAAAAGGGACTGTTCTGAAAGGCTTGCCAGTGTGCGTCTTGTAATTCCAGCAGCAGGGAAGCTGACAAACTTACCTTTGCCATACTTGCCTGATCTAGGATTGCCTCACTCAGCATCAAAGCAGTCTATATGGCAGCTGCAAAATAAACCGTGAACTAATAAGCTTAGTAACTAAGCTTATTATTTTGCGGTTTATTTTGTGGTTAAGCTTATTAGTTCGCGGCACCACTGTGAAGAAGCCACAGCTCCCCAGGACGCCACGGCACAAACTTTGGGAACCCATGCTCTATTAAGTAAGTTGTTCTGTGATGCCGTAAGTTCAACAGAGGATAAATTAAGAACTAACATTGATATATCCTGAAGCATGTTGGTTCCATGAAGTTCTCCTCCTCTGACAATGTTTTCCTCCTCTTCCAGCCTTGACTGAAAAGATGCCCTCTCCTCTGTGGTTAAGGCAGCCTGAAAGGGGCTGGTAAACCAGGAAAAATACTTCCTGTGGTTGTCACATGATTTATAGTCTTTGGTCTAGCACCACCTAATGTCATTTGGTTGTTATGCAGCTGTGGAGACATATTCAAGGTTCCCACTCCTATAGTACCAGGAGCCAAATCTACTGGAGCAGTATGAGATTTAACAAGCAAAGTTACTTGATTTACGACAGCTGAATGTGTTTGTTACTCTATATTCAATGGAGCTTCTGTTGAAGGGACAGTGGTGGCATTATCATTCCTTTCTGAACCCAGAGGCCATACAAAAATGTGCCCCTTCTTAAAATCACTGTAGTCCCTTTCAAGTTTTTTCTTTTTCTGCCCCTGTAGCCAGCCATCATAGGCCAACACATTTGGCAAAGCATTATCAATTTAAGCTATATAGCTCTCTTCATTATATTCATTCAAAAGTTCTCTCTACATATTTTCCATTCTAGCAGCCAGTTCTTTCTCTTGAGGGCTAAAGAATTCAATCAACATCTTGATATAGCTAAAGTTCAAGTCCATATTCGGAGCCTGCCATTGCTTATGTAATAGCGGAAAGGTCTCACCGTAAGTAGGCATGCAGAGAATTCGTAAGCCCCTTGGGACCACTTTATAGTGAAGGCAAGCCTCCATATGGAGGCGTTGCCAGTGGGGTCTTTTTAGCTTAAATAAACTATTTTCAAATTCTTTTAAAGTAATTTTAAAAAAGTGTCCCAGTGAGGGGGCTCTATATTAGGTTCATCACCTGTCAGATTCAGTCGCAGTAGCGGGTTGACATCATAGTTGAGCAAGTGATTGAAATGGCGAATCCTACTAACTTTTTTATTAGGTTGATAACCAAGCTCAATGTCAGATCCTTCAGACATGTGCTGCTGTGTTACCACGACGACAAATAGAATAAAATATGCAACCACCAGCAGCCAAAGATCACCCAGGAGAACGCACTGCAAATGTAAAAACCAAAAATTCCAAGCGACCACCACAGCTAAAAGCATACATAGTTTATTAAAAATACGACAGGATAAGCGCTTTCACACAAAGTGCTTCTTCAGATCCATGTAACAGACAAACATTGCATCCAAGTTTAAACATCTTAGCAGTAATAAAACAACCAATAAAAGCTAATCAATAAAACAATTAAGTCACTGATGTGATCTACGTTTCTTAAGAATAGGTTTTAAAGGCACAGTAGCATTAATTCCTGGTGATTTATCTGCTTGCATTCTTGCTATCCACTGCATTTCAGCTAGCTCTACTCTATTGTTAATATCACCCCCCAATATCACACCCCCTTATTATCTGATATCAATTGCAGTACTGCAAATTCAAACGTGTGCCCTTCATTATTGGATATATGCTTAGCTAAAGCATTAAAGGGATTCATTTTCTTGACATCACCCAGATGCTGCATAATACGTTCTTTAAGCCTTCTGGTAGTCTTCCCAATACAGAAAGGCACATGATCTATAGATAGCTAAATAAACTAAATTGTTAGATCTACAGTCTGCATACATTTAGAAAAAGCAACAGCTGTACTTAAAGACAATGAACACTTTCTATGCACTCTAGGAGATTTTTGCAGAAATCATGGGCCATTTCAATCTGATGTTTTATTGGTTACAGTGGACATTTGTACTTTATTTACGATAATACTCCATGGTTTTGGGATTGATTCTGTTCTGTGAAATGTTTTTTTGAGAAATAATACTGACTATTCTTCCATTCATATTGAACTATTGGGCACATTGTTAGATCTGGTTTTGGAAAAAAATTTGTTTATGTTTAAGGAGACCATTTACATGCAGAATCTTGGAGTAGCTATGGGGTCCCCCTGCGCGAACAGTTATGCCAACCTGGTGTTGACAGACTGGGAGAGCAGAGTGGTCCTTTCACAGCATCTATTTAGTCCACACTTGCTACATTACAAAAGATTTCTGGAGGATATCTTTCTTCTGTGGCGAGGTACACACTTGCAACTGCAACAGTTTGTAGAATATCTTGACTGAAGTAGTGACTGCTTCAGATTTACTTTGAATTTTTCTAGCAATTCTATTGATTTTTTAGATACTAAGGTTGCTTTGAAGAATGGTATGATTCATAGTTCTTTATTTAGGAAAAACTGTAGAAAGAATGCATTGTTGCATCGCTCCAGTAAGCACCCTAAGCATGTTTTTAATAATATAGCTAAAGGGCAGTTTTTAAGAATGTCTAGACTCCATACTGAAGATCAAGATTATCAAGGAGAATCTTTAGAGCTGAAAAATGAGCTAATGAAGAGAGGATATAATCAAAATGACCTAAGTAGAGTTATGTTACAGGTTAAAGGCTTGCGTGATACAACAGGGAAGCCATTTTTTCATAGGACAGCTCATGATTCTGATACAAGGATGACACATGGGGGATCAAATAGAAATGTTTTAAGACTACCCCTACCTATAATAGTAACATATTTAAAGCATGTGAGATTATAAATAAGTATTGGCCTATTTTGGCGTCTAATGATAAAATAAGAACTACAGTAGGCAATAGACTCTGTTTTACATTTAGAAACAACCTTTCTTTGAAAAGGCAGCTCTGCTATACCACTAACAGCAGTACCAGAGTGATTTCTAATAGGCATGGTACATTTCCATGCAGAAATTGCAGGGCCTGCTCATTTGTTTCAAGGAGAGATACCTTTGTGTATCCCTCTATCAATATTTCCTTTCAACTTGTATGCAGACTGTAGATCTAAGAATTTAGCTTATTCAGCTAGCTAGATCATGTGCCTCATTCTATATTGGTAAGACTACCTGAATGCTTAAAGAACGTATTATGCAACATCTGGGTGACATCAGGAAAATGAATCTTTTTAATGCTTTAGCTAAGCACATATCCAATAATGAAGGGTACATGTTTGAATTTACAGTACTGCAATGACAGATAATAAGGGGGGGGTGATATTAAGAGTAGAGTAGAGCTAGCTGAAATGCAGTGGATAGCAAGAATGCAAGCAGATAAATCACCAGGAATTAATGCTACAATGCCTTTAAAACCTGTTCTTAAGAAACGTAGATCACATCAGTGAATTAACTGTTTTATTATTGCTAAGATATTTAAACTGGGATGCAATGTTTGTCTGTTACATGGATCTGAAGAAGCACTTTGTGTGAAACCGCTTATCCTGTCATTTTTAATAAACTATGTATGCTTTTAGCTGTGGTGGTCGCTTGGAGTTTTTGGTTTTTACAATGCAGTTAAAGAAGCTATGTCGACGTCTGACAGCCATGCTTTGCCAAGTATGTTGTTAATAAGATCTCCTAAACTATTACAGCCATCATTGATTGATGATGTTAAAAACAGTAAAAATGGCAAACAGGCAATGCAGAAGTTCAACAGGTCCATGCGAAAATAGTATGTCAACTTGCAGCCAATCTCAATTATTGAAGATGAAAGCTTTAAGAACCTTATTGCTACATTAGAACCACAATACCAACTTCCATCATGCAAATACTTTGTCGAGACTGTTATCCCCAATATGTATAACAATGTCTGCCAGAAACTGAAAAAACAGCTGCAAGGAGCTGTGAGTATTTCGTTAATGACAGACACCTGGACATTCTCGTGTAATACGGGACAATGACTGGATGAAAACCTCTGCCGCAAATTTGCTGTACTGCACTGTGAAAATGTTACAGGTAGACATACTGCTGACATACTGGCAGGCACAGTTTCAGAAATGTTCTTTATGTATACCCCAGCCCTCTAACAATTCCATGCTTGTCTCAGAGACAATGCAAAAAACATGTAAAAGGCTATGACTGATGCTAAACTTGCAAGTGTTGGTTGCCATGCTCACTTTACAACTGTGCATCCGTAATTCTCTGTTTGTGGAGAATTCAAAAGCAATCTCATTTCTGTTGCCAGGAAGACTGTCAGGTACTTCAAACATTCTACTAGTGCCACAGCCAGACTTGCCCAAGTACAGCATGAGTTGAACTTGCCAGACCATAAACTGCTTCAATATGTTATCACAAGGTGTAATTCAATACTTTATATGTTTAAGAGGCTGTTAAAGCAAAAAGGTGGCATTGTCCTGTACATGAGTGAGGAGCAATCAACCAAAAATTTGTCTGCAATCACTCCACTTCAGTAGGAATTAATGCAGAACACTGTATCAGCTCTGGAACCATTTGAAGAACTGGCACGTGATATATCTGATGACACTGTCTGCATCTCTGTTGTACTTCCAGCATGTAATGCACTGAAACATTACCTGTCAAACTTCAATTGCTGGCATCAAGCAAATGATGAATGAACTATTAAAGTTTCTTGAAGAATATTTCAGTAGTGCACATAAAAATCCTCTGTACATTGTTCCAACTGTTTTGGCACCTAGATTCAGATTACAGTGCTTTGAAACAGAGACAAACTGCTGAAGCAAAACACTTCACTTGATAGGCTGTGGAGGCAATGACACCACCACAAACTGTGCAGGCAGCAGGTTCCAACAGCAATGTGAATGAAGAAAAACCAACACAGGCTGCAAAAAAAAATTAAAACAGTGGATGGATTTTGGTCATACCGGGACTGTTTGCATGATTCATCTAATGCCAAGCAGTGTACTCCTGAGCCATTTGAACAGCAGTTTGCAATTTATGCCAACGAGGGCTGTATCAGACGAAGTGAAGACTCCGTTTCCTGGTGGCAATCTAATTTTAACAGGCTTCCTTTGCTGTCTGCAGCTGAGAGAATTTATCTCGATGCCCCATCAACAAGCGTGGCAAGTGAGACACTGCTCAGCATAGCGAACAATGTCTGTACTGCCAAGCGATCTAATCTCCTGCTCAGCTGTGCGGAACAGTTGGTGTTCCTGAAGTGGAACATGAAACTGTTGTCCTGACTAAAGAGAAATTGAGTAGTTGTATTAGCATTTAGCATTAGTAGTTACATTAACATTAAAAGTAATGAATAAATTTCACCAAATTAACTACCAATCATTAGCAGACCGGAGTTCCGCTGTGGCGACCCCTAACCGGGAAAAGCCGAAAGACAAACAACAACAATTAACTTTTAAGAATTGCCCAACAGCTAAATAGCAGAATGCATCTAGTTATTAAGATGACTTTTAATTTTTTCCAGTGAACTTGTTATTATGTTCTTGGATGTATCACACAATACATACTTTACTAATGCAGTTCATGGTTTAGTTAGGTCATAACAGTTTGCACTAGTAAACTATTTGTATTTGGCCACTTGGCAGAGACAAATATTCGCATTCAGCCGAACGGTAAAAGTCACTATTCGGTACATCTCTGATAATCATAAAAATAATCCTTTCTAATATCGTGAATTTTGTCAATACACAATCTTTGGAAAAACAAGTGCAGTCGCTGGTACCCCCAAGGATAAAAGCCCCAATGCACAAAAACTGATAAAAGATACAAGTCCACAAACAATGTGCCATGGGGCTGCCAGGGCATAAAAAGTCATGAACTCCAAGTCTGTAAAGACAAATCCAAATGCAGTCTAATCAATACTTCCAATATACGAAGACAACACTTCCAAAAGATCTTAAAAACACCGGTTTATTCTACTGTGGTAAGCACTTCGCTTGGGAGCTTCTTCAGACCAAGAATACATATAAAAAATTCACATATTTATAACGTGCAGTAATCAGCATCAATTAAATGCCTATTGTACATTAAAGGTATATATATATATATATATATATATATATATATATATATATATATATATATATATGTATGTATGTATATATGTATGTATATATGTATAAGGCTGAGGGAAACAAACCATGGGCTACAGCAACTGGCCTATTAATAGTTTGTAGTGTTAATCCCTTGCTAGCTGTCAGCCTTAGCAGTCAAGTGGTAGGGTAGAAAGCATCTGCAGCAGATAAATAATGGCTTAGTTAAGGTTAATTTCTATAGTTACTTTGGGTGTGAAATTAGGGGTTATTGCAAAAAAACACAAAAACAAACCGACGTTATGAAATATTATATATGAATGCTCAGGAGAAAGGGGCTGAATATGGTATATCCGGGACTTGCACTGCTCAAGGCAGATCAGCACAAAATGAGTCAGGGGTTATAGTTGGAGTCAAAGATCTAGCTGTTTTCGGATCTAACACATTGACTCTAGGAATTCTCGCATCTAAGGGCTTCCAAATTACTGGATGGATTGGAGAAGGAGAAGCAACTTGATGATAGACAGGTTGAAGGCTCACAGATCTAATGGCAGACGAAGAGAGTAATACCACCATCTATGCTCCCTAGACTCGAAAGAAGACTTTTGTTTCTTTGAGGGGTTTGAGCCCCAGAAACAAAAGCTGAAGGAGGAAGCAAACTCTTTAGAACTAAATTATGGCGATTGCTCAAAACAATGCACGCACCCCCTGTGGGCATCAGAATTGGGTATCTCATGCCCACAGGAAATGCATTTCTTGAAAGCTTTGGCTTTTCAGCCATTTTTAAGTACGGAGTAAGGAACATTTTTTTTTTAATCATGTAAAAAAAGAAATTTAAAAAATTGTAAAGGAAAAGGAAACACCAGCAATATTAGAAATACTCTATGAATGCGTCGGAAACTTTAAGGAAAGGAGAGGTAAGGGGATAACCAGCAAAGGTAAGGAAGGTATCCAGAAAAAAAGATAGAAAAAATTCAAAACCTAATGCAGATAACCCGAAACATAAAAGGGAAGAATGGTGAAGGACAAAAGAAAAGAACAGAAGAAACTCTCTAATTTTACTCACAAAAAAGTTCGGAGGACACCCTTAAAGCTCAAGGGAGCATGATAAACATCTGAAGCATAGAAGCGGCAAATGACATGAAGCATTACAGCTAAAGGGTGGAGCTCAAGAGTCAGATCTAATAATCTAAGTAAACATGGCAGAGCTAGATCCAAGACCTACATTGAGGAATGAAGGACAATGACATCATCAGATCAAATGGTATCAGAAATACCAAATCTAAGGACTTAAACCTCATCTGTGACAAACAGGACAAGCTGGAAGGGTAGGCATGTACCCCAAAGACTACACCTTAACTGTAACAGGCAATCCCATCTATGACAAATAAAGTTCGTCCCTAACCCTATTCAACCATAGGTCCAATGGACGGGAAATCACAAATTTACCCCTGTTGTAGTACCTATGTCCCTAATGGACAGGGGCAGCCTATAAAATAACCATTAAACGCCTTGGAATATTGATACATGTCAGAAATATTTTGGTAAATGTGGGGTAAGCCTGGCTAGGCTTAAAGGCTCTTGAGCCGACAGTCCAGTAACTACCCATGTAATATTCTGTAGTTATAAGAATTTATCAAGGAAAAGTAGCATTTAAAACCACTTCATGTCAATGCACATTTCCCAAAGACCCACATAAACATTCAGATTCATCTTACGCTAAATGAAACCAACTACCAGAACATAGCATGTTATGGGAACCCTTGATGATCCCAGAAAATGATGTCCATTTCTTAAATTCATAAGATGAAAGTAGGACAGTTGCGTAAGAACTTATCAAAGTAGTAGATGTCCTAGTTGTCACTGTTGTAGTATTCCTTACTATAGAAATATCCTGGTAAGGGTAGCCATACATCTGGCCAGCATACCAAAGTACTGGGTCCTTCCATGCATTGTATGTCAAATGTCTGTCCTTCATCTGAATCAAAAGGTATATAAATGACATATGAGCATCAAACACTTAGAACTGAACTGTCCCAGAAGAACAGAAGCAGCCAACAAGTAAAATGGAATATGGTACATGTACATCCAGAAAAGAAGTCCCCTCAGCCAGTGGGGGACAAAAACACAGGGTTAAGGAGGGGGACACAGAATACTGCGACAGTGACAAGTAGGACATTTACTGCTGTGATACGTTCTTACACAACTATACTATGTTCTACTATTCCTTAGTCACTAATACAATATTCCTTACTATAGGGACAGTGCTAAAGCTACTGTAAAGAAAGGGAGGAGGAAGTAAGGATCCCTCCAAAAAACATGGAGGCTCAACTTAGCAAAACCTGCTCTGACCCTTGCAATTACATCTAACTTGCAATGTTTAGCAAAAGTATACACAGAAGACCAAGTAGAAGTTTCCAGAATGGATCTAGCATTGAGACCCAAAAAACTCCAGAATAGGCAACCACCCTAATAGAATGAGCTTCAACAGAAGGAGGAAGCTGCTTGCCATGAAGAGACTATCAAAAGGAAATGGCTTTAGAAATCCAAGAAGAAATGGTTTATTTGGAAACTGACACACCCGCCTTATTTATTTTATTTACTTATTTACATTTGATTACCGAGTAGTGTCCAACTGGGCCAGAAGCCTGTTTTCAGCATAGACCCTGAAGAAAAAAAAAAGTTACTCAGATTTCCTAATATCTTTAGTCTTACCTAAATAGTATCTGTGCTGTGTATGCAAATCCAAAGAATGGAGAATCCTCTCACTGCTATTTTGTACAGTAGGAAAGAAGGAAAGAAGATGGATGGTCTGATTTAAAGCTGCATCACTGACAACCTTAGGCATAGAAGGTAGGATTGGTTCTAAGAGGCACTCTTGCCTCTGTGAAAAACTAGAAAAAAAACAGGAATAACCATAAGAGTCAGATGCTGAGAGAGACTTTTGGCCAAAGTCAGAGCCACCAACAAGACAACTGTCCTGGCAAATAATTTTAAATTGGAAGTAGAGTTGCTGGTTCCAAAGGTGATCAAGTTAACCTTTTAGAACATAATTCAGGTCCCAAGGAAGAGTAATGGGTTTTCTTGGGGGGTCTAATATAAAGGACACCTTTAAGAAACTGTTTGACCTCAAATCTAGGAGAAAATGGTGGATCCAGTGGAAAACAGGCAGAAATGGCTGACAAATGAGCCTTAACAGAACATTAAGTCAGCCCAAAATTGAGCAATTCACACAAAGAACAGTATGAATTACCCACCAAAAGAGGGTTATGTTCATTGTTGCGATACTAGGAAGAAAATCTTCAACTTAGCAACATAAGATTTTTTTATTAGTGGGTTTTCTTGCCACATACAAAACCCAAAGCACATCCACAGAAAAACGGTGCCAAAAAGGAATAAAAATCTAATTATCCAAAGTGTCAATTTTAGGGTGAGAAGATGAGGGTGAATTAGACAGCTCTTGTCCTGTGTGAACAGATCCATCCTGTGAGGAAACTTGTGGTGATTTCCCCGGTCAAGTGAAAAGAAAGGGGAACTAATATTATCTGGGCCAAAAGCGAGTCACCAACAAGATTTTGGACCTGTACAACATGATCTTGTGTAGGACCCTTCACAACAGGGAGAAATGCATACAAGAACATCCTTCTTCAAGAGAGAGCCATGGCATCCAATTTCCAAGCCACAGGACTTGGCACTCAGGAACAGAACTTGTGCAGCTGTTTGTTCTGAGTGGAGGCAAAGGAGTACCCGTTGATGATGTCCACGAAAACCTCTCTGTGTAATATCCATTTGAGGATCTGCCCTGCACCTGCTCAGATGGTCTGCAACTACATTGTCTTCTGAGAGAATATAGAGTTGACTGGAGAATCAACAAATGGCTTACAGAAACGTCCCATACTATGCATGTTAGTCTGCAATGGTGGAAAGACTTTGCCCCCCCCTTTGTTTACTGATATACCACATAACAGTGGTGTTTGTCTGTAAAGACCATGAGTAGACCTCGAGACTAGATGTAATGCACAGCCTGAACAGCCAGGATCAGAGCTTTCATTTAACAGACATTGATATTGCTCTTTCCTTAAATAATTCACATCTTGAGGAGACCAGGCACCCTGAACCCTGATGTTGTTGGAACAAGCCCCAGAGGCTAGGTCTGAAGCACCTGTAAACAGCTCCTGAGTGGAGGGAAATACCACAAAGTGAATTAGACATAGTAGGTTGATCCACCAAAGAAATTCCTTCCTTAGGCAAGGAGAGAGAGAAATGAGGATGTCCGGGTGATAATGCTGAAGCCAAATTGTCTTCAGATACCACTGGAACTTCCTCACATGCCATCTGGCAAAGGGAACTGTGGGAATAGAAGATGGTATGAACCACAAGGCTCTTAGAAACTCTTTTGCAGAGGTCTCTTGCAAAGGAAGGAGGGAATGAAAGACAGCAATCAACGGGAGAACCTTGGGAGGATGAAAAAAAGTAGTCAAAGTAAGAGGTTCAATCCTCCAACCTAAGAAAACCTGGCCTTAAGAAGGCATCAGAATGGACTTCGTTAGAGTTTGAGTAATGTATACACTGTGAAGAAGAGTTGTGAATTCTAAGTCCTGCAGAACAGCCTGATGAGAAGGTTGTCCAGGTAAGGAAAAATCTGGACATGAAGTCTGCAAAAAGCTATGTCGGGGCTGAGCAATTCATAAATACCCTCAAGGCTGTCAAAAGACCAAATGGCAAAGTAGAAAATTGATAATGTAAGGAAGATGTACAGAAACATGAAAACTTCCTGAAGTGATGGTGAATAGGAATATGGAGAGAGGCACTCTTGAGATCCAGAAAACCAGAAATGCCTGTGGTAGAAGCATAAGGAACAGAAACAAAAGAGTTAACATTCTGAAAGAGAGAATTTACAGAAAAGTGATGAGAAAGGAGAAGTCTAGAATGGGCCTCCAAGAACTTTCCTTTCTTGGGAACCAAAAACATTCTGGGCTAAAAAAGCTTTGCCCATTTGACAAGAGGGTACTAGTTGAATAGTACCTTGAGCCAACAGACTGAAATAGAGGTGGAAAATGAGGCAAATGACAAGGAGGAGGTTGAGGAATGCCTGAAAAGGCAGGAAGTGACTTCCAAACCATGTGGTAGAAGTTGTGAATATTAGACAGAACCCGTGTATCTGTTGTGATTCTTAGCCAAATGGGAAAGGAGAGAAACAACTTTTTCAGAAACAGGCATCTGGCTGAGAGGATGAGGATAGTCAGTAAACAGGTTTGTCCTGAAAGGAAGACTTTTGCCTCAGAGAGCCACGACTTGGTTTTTCAGAAAAAGAGAGGAATAGTTCCTTTGATATTTAGGAAAAGGTGAAAGAAAAATCTGTTTAAGGTCTTGCATGACCTTCCTTTTGCCTTGCAACACTTTAAAGATATTTGCAGCAGCAGCTGCAGAACCAAATAGATTCTGGGTATCCAGAGGAGAAGCTAATGATTTAACCATTACATCCTCTGAGAGGGATTGATCTGCGGTGGTACAGCAGTAGCGTTGTTACCTCACAGCAAGAGGTTTTCCTGTTCAATTCTCGGCTAGAGTGCCTTCTGTGTGGAGTCTGCATGTCCTCCCCGCGGTCGAGTGGCCTCTGAAAGACATGCGTGAATGGGCGTGTCTTCGTTGAAGGTTGGGCATCGGGCTGGCAAATTGGCACCATAAAAATCGACTGCCAATCATTAGCGGACCGGAGTTCCGCTGTGGCAACCCCTAACTGGGAAAAAGCTGAAAAGACAAACAAACACTCCTCTGAGAGGGATTGAAGCCTAAGCCAAAAATATCATCTCATGACTGACCATTACACAGCCACTCTAGATGAAGTGTCAGCAGCATCACAGTGACAATTATTTGAATTTCTAGCTACTTGTGAAGCAGAAGTAGCAGAGAGGCATGGCAACTAATTCAGCCTCCAGTATGGAAAGAACTAAAAGCACCTATCTAGTCATGTGTGTCTGATAACTGATGGCCCTAAAATCCAAGGTATCACAGGTATATACCTTCTTGTAATATCCGTCCATAGCTCTGTTACCCTTGTCAGACAGCAAAAGTATAGAAGAAGCCAGAATCTTAGTGGGCTTGTCAGTCAAGAGGGAAATGACAGAAGGTTCAGATGAGGGAGTCTTATTACAGAAACTTCTGGGCCTCAGGGTCCCTACAGAATCTGTCTGGCTTTTAGGAGCAAGAGACTGAACTCAGGGACTTGATAAGTAGATGTAAAGGTATCTAATACAGACTCAGGAACATGAGACACTGCAGAAGGCCTAGGGGAATCCATCTGGAAGAGATCATAGCATCTCTTTTGAACCTCAGACGTCTGAAAGCTTCACCACTTAAAATGTTCCATTAGTTTGGAAATAGTACCTACAAAGGAAAATTCCTCCATCAGGCAATCAGTGGAACGGGTATCCTCATCATAGCCCAAAGCAAGAGGTGAATGACTCTGGGAAGAATAAACTAAAGACTCCCCCACAGAGTCTAAATCTTTATCACCATCATCAGTTTTCCGAGTGCTTTTTGATGGAGTGGAAGTTGAAGGAATCTCTACAGGAGAAGAAAATGACAATTCTTCAGGAGGCTTCAAAGCCAAAAAGGTTTTAAAAAAGACCTTGGGTAAAAACTTGTCACTCCTTTTTGAAGGTCCTTAGCAACAGCAGCAGCATGCCTTGCCTTCTGTTTCTTTTTAACAGGCCTGCCCTGACAAATCTCAGAGGTTCTGAACCGTGACAAAACTCTACTAGGGGAACCCATTATTTTTTCCCTCACTAAAATTTGTCGAATGTCCCTAGGCCCTACAGAAATTTTCAGCCAGAGTTTCCTCTTTTCATCTTCAGTGGACATTGGCTTAACCTCAGGGTAGTTATGAGTTGCATGATCCTTATCATGCTCACGGTCATGACAGAGGGGGTAAGCTTCTGAACTAGATGTTTCATGGTCTCTTCATCTGACACAACAGAGACATCCAGAAGGGGAGGCCTCCAATCTCAACTTCTTTCTCAAAGGCACCTGGACATCTGAATGGGATGATTCTGAAACCATGGTTCCTTGCACAAGGGGTATAAAGGCTCTGGTTTACTAGGTAGATGGAAAAAGAAGAAAAATGTCTGTGCAAGGTCTTAGGTGTTTATGTTCTTGCTCTGCACCTAAACACAAAAAGCACTTATTTCTAGTCTTATGGGGAATCTGCTGCCCACATTCACATTTCTCCTTTCAGGATGACATGTACCTACAATAAAACACTAACAGAAAAAGGACGAGTCCCCAATGCGGTACTTATCTGCCCTAGGTTCAGTGAATTGTCCTAGATGTATGACCTTCAGACTGAATTCAAAATACTGCACTTGGACTGGTGGCAAAAGTTCTGAAGGTCTGGTTCTTGCACATCATTTATGTACCTTATGCTTTGGATCTAGGAGACACTGACGTACTGCATATGGCTTTGGTATGTTGGCTGATCATATGGCTAACCTCAAAAGGATATCTGTAATAAGACTCCCTCATCTGAACCTTCTGTCATTTCCCTACAGTAATGAGTACTACAAAAATGACTAAGGAAGGAGAACTTCTAATACAAAAAAATTACATCATTCTAGAAGACTACCTACCCGCTGATAAACTGGAAAACTATACCTCAGATGTATGCTCTATCCAAAAATTCATTGATATCAAACAAGAATTCCCTGGATCAAATAGTGGAGATCAGGGTATTGGTCTCTTCCCCTCTGTGGTGCAATTTTGGAGTTGGAATACATAAGTAGCAGTTAGTGCAAGGGGGCTTGCCCCCCCCCCCCACAAAAGGCAAGGCTTTCTTTTTGTAGAGTTGATGTGACATGATTCAAGCATTTCAGCTTAATCATCTGAATACAGATCATAAGAGCATTCGCTCATATGATAGTGACCCCACTTAACATGCACTGGTAGACCAGCTCCTACAACTATTCAATCTGAGCTTAACCATTGCCTTTGTTCTCAAAGTTTGCAAGAACAGCTGTGATGCTACTTCACAAGGGATATTCCATTACAGACCCTGGGAATTACAGAACCATCAACTTGATGAACCTCATAACAGATCTGAGAAACTATGATATTAAAAAAAATCTTATAAGATGTGACCTTCAACAGTTTGGCTTTGTTAAAGGTAAAACCTGATTTATGAATTGGGTGAATTTTTTTAGAGAGGGTAATGCAAAGCTGTGGATAGTTGTCATACTTTTCATCTAGAATACTTCAACCTCACCAAGGCAGCTGATACATTATCACATGCCAACATTATCAACTAGCTAAATTAAATAAGTTCTAAGTTGATCTGTATGCAGTTAGGCAGATAGATAATTTGGCTGACGGACAGAACCCATACTATGAGGGTGGCAGGCACATCCTCAGAGAATATGAATTTAACCAGTGAGAAACCACAAACATCTTTGCTAAAACCTGCTATTTGGCATATACTTTTCTGATCTCCAAATCAGAAACAGGAAACTCATGTTAAAAAGTTAAATTCTGTGTTATACTCCAATCCCCTTCTGATAAACAGAAGCTAGAAAGTAAATTTTCACATTAATAGCTGGTGCTCTGAAAATGGGCTAAAACTAAATGCTAAAACATGTCACAGTGCTGCATTTGGTAAACAAACCCTTCACCTAGCTTATACTACAGAAAACATCCCACTCCAAAATGAAGACGTTGTAAGAGCCCTTGGAAAATTGGTAGATAACTACTCCTTTTCTTTGATCATCATGTTGCAACAGTGGTCAGGAAATCCTACCTGTCATAGCTGATTGGATCTATTCTAGAGGAAATGCCATTTGCAACGGCACCTATACCCCTCTACACTATGTACTGATTAGGCCCCATGATCAATTACAATAGTCCCTTAGCGATGCATTTTACTAAACACATCAAGCAGTTGGAGACCTCAACCTATGGTACCAAGGGAGGCTGGAAGTTTTGCCCCTATATTCAGCATTTCAAAGACTCCTTAGGGATGATCTGTGTCTTGCCTTCCAGGTCATTAGGGATCCAGTAGTCCAAGGTCTCCCCGTAGCTCCACAAATCAAGCAGATCACAGTTGAAAGACAGATTTGTCATGTAATAGCCCCTTCTCTGGAACAAATTTTCTCTCAGGATCACACACACACACACACACACACACACACACACACACACACACACACACACACACACACACACACACACACACACATACACAGAGTCTTCCATTAAAAAGGAAATGAATAACGTGATAGGTATTCATAAAGTCAGCCTTCAGTATGATTACTCGATCGATCCCTGAAAAAGGAGGAAAGGAAAGTACTGGCAAGACTTAAATGGTCACATGGCCCAAATGTCTTGTACATTCTATGAATGGGGCTTCTTGGGAGAATATCTAAGCAAGAAACTCCTCTCAGAAGTACTTTATAAACTTATAAAGATGCTGAAGACAAGAAATCCATTCACTGGTGAAAGTTAGAAATGGCTACTAAATGTAACTTGACTGTGTAACAGCTAGAGCCTTGATCTAAGATATTAACTAAAGACACCAAAATTCCTGAAGTCCACAGAATACCTCACAAAATTGTAAGCCCAACAAGGCTCAAAAAATTCAGGAACCACAGAAGTACTGCAGTTGATTTCTTTATTGTAAAACCATGCACCAACGATGACGCTGATGGTTGAGCGCTTTCATCTAGTAACTCTAGATTTCTTCAGAACATCAGTCAAAGTGTATCATAAACTTTAAATACCTTAATTACCCGCCTTTTTTCAAAAACAATTAACCAATTACATACATTTAACCCTTGATATAACGTTTGCATTAAAACCTACATCTCTAACTTTAATAACCATCTAATCGATCTGCACACTCACACAAAACTGCAATATAATAAAATCACACTTAAAAATACATCCATTGTCACAACTATTTGATATTAATACTATATAAGTGTCTACTACTGTTGTAGATTAGAAATATTATTCACAAAATACAAAATTGCATTCATATGCAGTACAATAAAACTGACAATACAATAAACCTAGATTTATAATTACTAATTTTAAATACATAATAAAACCCTATTGTATTTGCTATCTAACATTATTTGTTTGCCTCAAGAGGAGGCTGCCACACCACCTGGCCTTAATGAAGTAATCCCTACTAAACCCTTACTGAGGGTATAAATACAGCTTCTTTAATATTTTGAGGCAAACAAATAATGTTAGATAGCAAATACAATAGGGTTTTATTATGTATTTAAAATTAGTAATTATAAATCTAGGTTTATTGTATTGTCAGTTTTATTGTACTGCATATGAATGCAATTTTGTATTTTGTGAATAATATTTCTAATCTACAACAGTAGTAGACACTTATATAGTATTAATATCAAATAGTTGTGACAATGGATGTATTTTTAAGTGTGATTTTATTATATTGCAGTTTTGTGTGAGTGTGCAGATCGATTAGATAGTTGTTAAAGTTAGAGATGTAGGTTTTAATGCAAACGTTATATCAAGGGTTAAATGTATGTAATTGGTTAATTGTTTTTGAAAAAAGGCGGGTAATTAAGGTATTTAAAGTTTATGATACACTTTGACTGATGTTCTGAAGAAATCTAGAGTTACTAGATGAAAGCGCTTAACCATCAGCGTCATCGTTGGTGCATGGTTTTACAATAAAGAAATCAACTGCAGTACTTCCGTGGTTCCTGAATTTTTTGAGCCTTGTTGGGCTTACAATTTTGTGAGATATTAACTAAAGACTGGACAACTGCTAGTAATCATAGGTCTCAACTTGCTAAGAGGCCAATGTGGATCACAGATCATAGCAATATCTGACAAATAATCAAAATGTGGAACCCCCTATTTTCGCACCGAGCGAAAAGCATACCTTAACCATGGCCATAGGCTTTCAACCAAAATACACACAGACACACACACACACACACACACACACACACACACACACACACACCCCAGTAACTTCACTGTTGGTGTAATTTATGTATTTCTTTATTTATTCAGAATAAAACATCCAAGGATACTCTGTCAATTAAGTGGCTATAACTGCTGGATACAGATAGTCACACACAAAGATGCAAAGGCATAGATACACAGGTGACCACCCCATACCCAGTCACAGAAATGTATCCAGCAATTCATGCCACTTCATTAACCCAGTACTTCTAAGATGTTTCATTCTGATTCACTGAAGGAAGACATACAATACATACATTGTACCAACAGTGAAGTCACTGCAGTCAGACACATACAGTCCAAAGCATTACATCTTCATTGCCCCCTCCTCCCACACAGACATGCAATATTCTCAGCTATCCTTCAATTTGCTAAATGTCTCTGATTTTTTTTCATATTGCTGTCTGTTTTTCAGACCTTTTTCACATAGTGAGGACTGCAGTCCCGGAGTAATCATTAACAGTTTGAGTTTTAGACTTAATAAAATGCATGCTAAGGCAAAATGTGTTATTTTATCACATTTCAAAGTACATATTTAAAATTTGTCTGATTTATGAACTTTGTCACCAGTTTTTTTTTCTTCATCCCTGATTCTTGAGGCAAGACATTGTCAGATGCTAATCTGCACATCATACCTCTCAAGTTTCCAGACTTTTGTCTCATATTATTGGTCTTTTCCTCATAAAATCTAAGGTTTTCTGGCAAGCCACTGAAGGCCAAGTCCCTAAATTACATACATTTGAGTTTCAAACGTATCCTTCAGAAAATGCATGTTAACACAAATCTTGCTATTCTAGTAACTTTCTAAGTTTATAAGAACAATATTTAAAATTGGTTCCGTTTTTCAGCCTTTGTCCCCCCATTAATTAAGGCTATGTCCAGATTTCTTGTGCTAAGAGGTTGAGAGCTATGATACGCACACACACACACACACACACACACACACACACACACACACACACACTCAACCTTGTCATACCTCTCAACTGCACAGAATTTTGCAGAATGCCCACATTTTTGCCTCATATTTTTGGTCTGTTCCTCATAAAAAAAGAAGTTATGTCTTATCATAACGTTCCATCTGTATTGTTGTTCTTCATTCAATTCATTACCGATGGGATGTCGGTTCCGTCCTCAGAACCAAGTCGGCCTTATACGAAACTCACAACAGCCAAAAACTCTCGAGCTAAGCTTCTACCTAAAATACCTTTCTCTCCCTGTTACCTCAGATCAAGTTTGCCTGTTATTAGTAAAGCAGAGGTAGTTTCTGCACAAGTACCCTAATACAGTACTTGGACCCAAAGTATCCCCCAGGAGCCTTAGGAGGGGGAAGGAGGGTGGGACGTGACGAATGAATGAAGATCAACAACACAGATAGAACGTTATGGTAAGACAACTTCTTTATCTGATGTTGTTAATCTTCATTCATTCATCACTGATGGGACAGAGTCCCCAGCTACCTTGTGTCACTTGGGCAGTCCTTATGGAAGAATACTCCTGAGCACCACTGAGACAAATGAAGTTCTTCCCCTGGAGACCAAATCCAATTTGTAATGAGTTATAAAGGTATGAGGGGTAGCCCATGTTGCTGCTGCACAGACATCATCCATAAAAGCTCTTGAGAGAAACGCCACAGAAGTTGCCATTGATCTGGTGGAGTGAGCTTTGACTTTCTGTGGTACAGGTTGTTTTTCATGATGATAAATGAAGAGTATACAGTTTCTGAGCCATTCAGATAAGGTTACCTTAGAAACTGAGTTTCCCATTTTAGGACCAGAGAATGATATAAATAGCTGGTCCGATTTACACATTGTTTTTGTCTTATCTATGTGGAATCTCAATTGTCTGTGTACGTCTAATGAATGCAGACAGTACTCTGCTTTATTTGAAAAATTGGGGAAAAAACTGGTAGGTCAATAGTCTGTTTAATAGAAAAATCAGAAATTACTTTGGGGAGAAAGGAAGGATTCATCTGGAGTGATACTCTGTCTTTGTGGAAAATTAAATAGGGACATTTTACCCATAAACCGTGGAGCTCGGAAATATGCCTTGCTGATGTGCTGGCCAGCAGAAAAAGAGATTTCCAGGATAAGAACTTAATGTCACAAGTTGCTGCGGGTTCAAAGGGGGGGGTTTGAGTCAAAGAATGTAGGACTAGTGTGAGACTCCATGGTTCTATAGGTTCTTTGATTGGAGGTCTAATGTGAGAGATTCCTTTTAAAAATGTTTTACATAGACTATGTGAGATCAAGGAGGAATTCCCAAAACCATTATGAAAATTTGAAATGGCAGCTAGATGAACCCATATAGTTGAGGCTGCAGCACCATCTTCAAAGAAATTTGACAAGTAAACTAGCACTGCAGTAACCGGGGCTGAGTACAGGTCTAGATTCCTCCGCTTAGACCACATCAGAAATCTCTTCCATTTGTCAATATAAAGTTTCCTAGTGGATGGTTTGTGAGAAGCCAGAATAATGTCACACATGGGAGTAAAGGTTGTTCTGCCTGGCGATCAGCAGAAGTGGAGAAACCAAGCTGTCAGCTTGAGACTTGTTAGATTCAGGTGGCTCACTCCTTGGGGGTGAGAAATCAGATCTGGAGTTGGATACAGAATCCACGGTCAGTATAGCAGGTGAGGCCAGAGAAAGGGGAGCCATACTTGTCGAGGCCAGAAAGGGCTATGAGGATCACTGTGCTTTTCAACCGAAGAGCTTTCTTCAAAAATTGGGGAATCAGAGGGATGGGAGGGTAAGCATATAGAAGTCCCGTGGGCCAATCGGTGATAACAGCATCCCTCGGGGACTCCCCTGGAGGGGAATTAGGGCAAAGTTGTTGCTGCATTTGTGGTATGATGAGGAGGCGTACAGAGTTGCAGCAAGGCTGGCCCCAACAGTTGAAAATTTTCGTCACTATGGACAGATTGAGGGACCATTCATGAGGCAGGAGAATACACCTGCTTAGCTTGTCTGCAATCATGCTGGAATTCCTGGGAATATGTCTTGCTATCAGAAAGCGGTTGGAAGCTATCTTCCATTGCTAAATTCTCATGGCCCCTCGACATAAGGGGTAGGACTTGGTTCCTCCTTGTTTGTTGATGTACCAGATTACGGACATGTTGTTTGATTGGATGGCAATTGTCCCCGAAGGAAGGACAGCCTGGAATGCTTGCAATGCTAAAAGCACTGCCCTTAGTTCTAGGACACTGACATGCAGACTGGCCTTTTTGTGGACCACGTGCCTTGGAGTGTCATTCCCTGAAAATGTCCCCCCACCCTATCAGGAAAGCATCTGTGGTCACAGTGGCTTTGGGTTGAAGAGGATGGAAGGGGTGGCTCCAAAGGTCTGTTTCTGGCCTCATCCTCCAAAGTAGGTTCTGTTTGCATTGATTGGTTATCCGAGTCTGAAAAGACAAAGGGTGATGATTTGGGTACCACTGAGATAATAGAAGCCATTGAAGGAGTCTCATGTGAAGTTCTGCAAGAGGCACGATTGGTATAAAAGCTGCCATGAAACCTAGGAGTTGGAGGACCTTCCATGCTGAAATTTTGTTTTGACAGAGTATCACCCAGAGTTGAAGCCTCAATCTTTATAGTCTATGGTCCGGGAGGCATACTAGACAGGAGTCGGTGTTGAATACTGCTCCTATGAACTCTATAAATTGGGTCGGCGTCAGGTTGGATTTCTCCCAATTTATTGAAATTCCCAAAATTTTTGCCAGGGAAAGAGTGTAATTCAGGGCTGTTAGCAGCAGATGCTTGGTGGGGGCGGTAAGGAGCCAATTGTCTAAATATGGAAACGCCCGGAATCCTTGCAGTCTCAAGTGAGCTGTTACTACTGCCATGCATTTGGTGAACACTGTGGGGGCTGTAGAGAGTCCAAAAGACAGAACAAGGAATTGGTAGTGATTGGCTTCTAGCCAGAAGTGAAGCAACCTCCTGGAGCACTTGCCCATTTTGATGTGGTAATATGCATCCTGAAGGTCCATGGAGCACATCCAATCTCCTTTTCCCAAAAAGGGGAGAATGGACTGAACCGTGACCATCCAGAATTTTCTTTGGGTGACAAACTTGTTTAACTTGCTGAGCTCCAAAATGGGTCTCCAGTCCCCTATCTTTTTGGGCACCAAAAATAATCTCGAGTAAAATCCGGATCCACATTGGTCTGGTGGGACTGCTTGGAAGACTCTTTCTTGACACAGCTTTTTTATCTCTAGAGCTGCTTCTTCCCTTTGACTGGGTGGGACGTCGGGAATTCGTCTTGGTGGCTTTGGGTAAGAATTGAAGGGGATGTGGTAGCCTCTGGATATTATCATCTGCACCCAACAGTTGGTGGTTATCAACTGCCAGCCAGTGTGGTGCAGAGAGAAATTTCCCCTGACTACTTCCAGAAGAAAGCAATCGGGCTGCTCTTCAGGAGCTCTGGTAGGACTGTCCAGAATAAGAATCTTTGGGTCCCTGGTTACGCAGGCCCCCTCTGCCTCGGTAGGGGCGTCTTCCAGAAGAATTACTCCCTCTGCTCCTGGGAGTAAACTCGCCATGTGTGTCATGAAAAGGATCCTGAGACTTCTTGTGCTACAACTTTCCACTCCTCTGATTCCTGCAGAAGGAATGCTGGGGGAGAAAAACATGTACCGCTACAGCATACAGGGTCTTACCGCCCTTCTCTCACCTGGCTAGTGTCCTTCACTTTTGGGCTGAACAGGGAAGACGCCCAAAACCCCACATTTAGAAAGGAAGACTTAAAGGGGTCCATGAAATCAAAAAGATGCATCCAGGTATGGCGTCTCATAACTATGCCTGAACCCGCAGCTCTTGCTGCCCCTTCGGTTGCATGGGATATTAACCTCCTGGATGAGTTTGAAATGGATTCCAGGGTTGTGAGCTTCAAGGCAACTTTGTCACTAACCTTGTTAGACACCTGTTCTTATAGAGTTCCAGACAGTTCAGAGATAGAGTCTCATAAAATGTGCCAAATAGTTCAAGGACCATATGGCAAATGTCGATGAAGCAAAGACTCACTTCCCTAATCTGTCCACCCCCAGGGACTCCCTGTTAGGCAGATGAACAGTCTGGCTCTCTTCAGTGAGCTCTTTCTTGGTGGCCACCACCACTACCACCACAGCATCTACTGGCAAACCTTTAGACCTATGTGGGGTCTCCTCGGGGGGATACAATTTTATCTGGTTGTCACAGGATTGGCTCAACCGAGTCAAGATTCTTCCAGGCATGCTGCACCACAAGCTGGACTAGCTCGTCTGCAGGCGGCGTCACCCAAGAGGTAGACAGACAAGCACAAACGGCCTGCAGGAAGATGGACAACTTGAATGAAGTGTTGTTTGACTTCCAGTCACCCCCTCTGTTTCAACATTTCAAGGAGGTCTCCAAAGGAGACATCTTCAAGGGGTGACCATGGTGACCCTTCCCCTTCATCATAATCCATATCCTCTGTAAGAGACTCCTCAGGGGAGTCTACGTCTTTCCTCTTGCATGACTTCTTCTGTGGCACCTCTTCAGTGGGAACTTCAGAGGAAAACTCAGAAGGAGCGCCCTACAGTGGGGTTTCCTGCAGCTCTCGTGCCCGATGTCCCAAATCGGCTTGTATCAGCTACAGCTCAGGAGGAGGAAACTTCTGTGGTTCCGACGCCAGCAGTTTGCTTCTAGAAGCAAGAGCCCTCTCCACTGCCCGGAAAGCAGGCCCACCTGAAGAAAGATGGCATCCCAGAACCGGGAATGACAACCTTGGAACCAAGGTCACACTTTGCTCCATCGAACCCACTCCCAAGAGAGTAGCCTCAAGAAGGATCGGTGCCAACAGAACTCTTGGTGCCATGGATGGAACTGTAGACATGCTCGGGACCATACTCGACACGAAGAGCCCATAACCTAACCCTAAATCTGAGAAAGACCTCACTCTGAAGGAACTGAAGGCCAAAGGGTCAGTTCCAGGGCCATACTGAGGTCCAAAAATGGCACAGAAGAGGTGACTACTGAAAAAGGCATCGGAGTCGAGGACTTTGAAACCTGCAAGGAGGTCAAAGGAGGAGAGTAAGATGGAGTCTGTGGAGGGACACAAGTCCAAACGGTGGATGGGTCTTAGATGGTGTAGGGACCCCCTGGCTGTTAGCAGCTGGTCCACAAGGCGCAACACATCAAGTTCAGAAAGGCTCCTGGTGGATTCTAGTGGATATCCCTGATGGGGACTCTGGCCTTTCAAGGAAGGAGCTATATATCTGTCCCAGAAAGGGGTTCACTGAAGGGGAATATCGGGTCCGTACTGTGGTGTCCAACGGCACTGCTGTCTCAAGTTTGGAGACAGGGAGTAATGGGGCATCTATTGCAGTCATGGGTACCTTAGAGAGACTCGGTGCCGAAACGACACTCGGTACAGAAATGGGTGTGGAAGTAGTGACTGGAGGCTCAGCCAAAAGTGGGGTCATGGGTACCGAAGGAAAGCTCGGTGCCATGGCACTAAGTACCAAAGAGGGTGAGCCAATTTGTAATTTTTGTATAGATGGTGCCATAGACATTACTGGCATCGAAACAGGCGTCGACAACATAAAGACAATTGACAGAACTGAGGTCGGTGTCGTGGAGACTGGCTTCGGCTCCGATGACAATTTAAGCATTTTCTGTTTAGGTGGCTTGCCCAAATCACCAGAATGTGAAGAAGGTAAAGAACGTGGTCTTTTCTTTTCCTTCTTAAGATTGGGAGAACCCTCCAACCCAGAAAGAGCCTCTGAAAAGGGCATCTTAAGGAGGCCCTTCAGAATCAGCTTGTTTTTTCATTCATTCAAAGTCTGGGTACTAAATCCTTTACAAATAGAACATGGAGGTTGCACCAAAAGATGGGGCAACCCTAGACAATAGAGACAGTCCTCATGAGGATCACTGTTTGACATTTTGCTACTACACTTCAGGCATTGCTTAAAGCCTGACATACCTTTCTTTTTAGACATCTCTACGCACACACACAATAAACAACCAAGAGGAGACTAGAAGGGAGATATATATATATATATATATATATATATACATTTTTTTTTTTAAAGAAAGGAGAAAGATACCAGCAATGGTATATAAGAACTACCACAAGGGTAGGGAGAAAGGCAGTACCACCAATGGTACTAAGGTTACTGAAAGGTAATTAAGAAAAAAAAAAAGAGTCAATGGGAAGGGTAAAGGTTAGTGACAGACAAAGGTAAACAAAATCATGAAAATTACAAGAAAACTCCTAACATACTGAGAAAATATCAAAAAAATGTTTGACTTAGCTGAGAGCCGGCTTGAATGCGGCTTTATGGCTATGCAGCAAGGATTCCTATTATATAATCAAAGACGCGATCCTTCGAATGCATCTTGATCGAACTTCAATGCACAAAACAGCAAAATAGTGAAACGGCTTATAAACGATTTATTTTCCTGGGAAAGAAATTGCTTGGCTGCCTCCATTACTTTGCCATTGTCCTCACTGTAGTGCAATCTTGGAGTTGGTATATTTAAGTAGGAGGGGTGTGGGGGCGCGAAGCACCCACTCTATGTAATGTTTTGAAGTTTTTATTTATTTATTTTTTTTGTGGAACAGCAAATTTTTTTTCCCTGGGGAAAAAAAAATTGCTGTTCCGGGTGTTCGGGATTGTAAGCTTTCGCTTACATGGGGTCAATAAATCAGCGTTCGCGTTTTTAAGCTTTCGCTGATTTAATATAGACCCATGCGGCAAAACGAGATCTGAGGTAACTGGGAGAAGGGTATTAAGGGTAAAAGCTTAGCTCGAGAGTTTTTGGCTGAAGTCCGACTCAGTACTGAGGAAGGAACTGACATCCCATCAGTGATGAATGAATGAAGATTAATAACATCAGATCATGCAGGGCAAATCACAAAGGAATAAAATAATAAGATAATGACAGAAATTTGAGTTTCAGACATCATATTCTTCACAATATGTATGGTAACACAAAACCTGTTACTCTAGCAACTTTCTAAATTTATAAGACCAATATCTAAAAATTGTCCCTATTACTGTGGCTTTATCACCACATTTTGTTTTGTTTGGCTATTGGCTTTGTCCAGATTTTTTACTCTAGAAGGTTGAGAGGTATGCATTTAAAGATTCCTTTTAACTGCTGGCATTGCAGTTATTTGCTTTGGTACGGTTTCACTTCTATTTTATTTTTTCTACCATTCCTTAAATGCAGCTTTTCACAACCATTCCTGGTACACGAATGGTCATGTATTTGGAAGCTCTCATTGGCTTTAGTCCTCAGGAACAGTTACTTGACTGGTTCGTATACTGCTATGGTAATAGACTGTAATTGCAGAATATGAGCCAATCAAAAACTGTGTAGCACAGCCAAAGCTGTTCAATGCAGAACAGTGGAGCTGCTATTTGATTAGTTTGTATATCACAATGCCGATTGGCAGTAATTGCAGTATACAAGCCAATCAAAAGCTGTGTACTGGAGCCAAAGATGTTTAGTGCGGAACAGCAGGTTCATTTATGGTCGAAAGCAGAGCGTTCCACATAATCCAGACCACTTGGCTGCTCATTTGGTAATAGAGCTGAGAAAGGATCCCGATCTTGACCACTCGCCTAAAAAGAAAATATTGTTCACTTACTTCCTTATATATATATATATATATATATATATATATATATATATATATATTCCTGGTGGAGAGCTTCTGAGATGCTGTAAGGATCTGAACCACTTGGGCAGAGTAGGATGGGTCCCTGGATATGAGGGGAACTGCACAGACCAAGCAACAAGTCTGATGGACTGAAGGACAAAGTGTCATTTGCTGTTCAGATGAGATTGATTTTTTTTAGCACATGAAGCCACAGTAGAGGGAACCATACCTGTCTGGGCTTGAATAGGACTACTAGAATGCCTCGAGCCTCGCGCATTTTGATTTTTCACAATCCATCCATCCACAACTCCTTTTCCCATTTTGAAACATGGGGTTAGGGTGTCACTTCACCTAAAGTTGCCACTCATCCAGTTATCAGTAGGAAACTCACGGGTTGAGCTACCTTATCCCATTGCCCTCTGTGCAAAGCAGTGGGACTTGAAAGGTCCCACTCTTCAATAGCACTGAATCGCTGTGGAAAAGCCACAATTACTTTTGGCTTTTCCAGGGAAATGCAGTTATGTCATCAACCCGGACCGGCAGGCAGAGCTATTCCCTGTTAGGTCCAGGTGTTTTAAATCATGCAGCAATTGTCTGTAATTCATGAAAGGGGTAGGGATTGGGGCAGGAAGAACCCTACAAAGATCACAGTTGTAGAGCAGTTTGTTTGTAGCGCTTATAAAGCTGCTGATGAAAGGAAAACAGACTTGTCTTTTTTTTTTCAACAGCCAAGCCAGCCCACAAGCTAGCCAGTCATCCAGCAATCCATCCCACCAGCCATAGACCATTCTATAGTCCTTAAAACTGAATAGAAGTTCATATAATTTGCCTTAATCAAGATGGATGAGGTATTTTAAAGCCTAAACTGTGCAGAGTTATAAGGCTCAAGTTCTTTAAGTCTTGACCAATAGTCAGGCATGATGATTTAATGACAGAATACTAAATCAGGTCACAATATATTACATATCTTGATGTTAAATGTGATACCACAGTGGAAGACTGTGTCTGTAATGTATTAAGTGCAAATACATTTTTTTTTGACAATTGATTATGTTATGTAAAAATGAGTTACTCTGGCAAACATTTAATTTAAAATGTACACACAAGAAAAAGTAGCAAGATTACAGATCTGTACTGTGAAGTTAACATTGCTAAAAGCACAAGGAAGGCTACATCTTTTTTTTTTCCTAACAGCCGAGCCAGCTCACAAGCTAACCAGCCATCCAGTCATTTATTCATCCATCCAGCCATTCATCCATCTAGCTAGCCACTCCAGCAGCCCACCAGACAGCCACTCCAGCAGCAGCCATCCAGCTAGCCAACCAGCCAGTCAGCTAGCCACTCCAGCAGCCAGCTTGCCACTCTAGCAGCCAGCCAACCTTTGCACCCATAACTGCATCTCCTTCACCACTCCTGTGGTGATGTCATGGCAGACAGTGTGACTTGTGTTATATTGGGCCACACCTCCATGTCCCACTTTGGCCTGCTTAAAAGGTGGCAACCTTAACTTCAACAGTGACAATCATTTAGAGACAAGGTTTAAACCACAGGGTGGCTAGCCCTGCTACAGTAGTTCTTCCACACCACATGCTCGCACGCACACACACCTATGGCCAATTTATTGCGTCCAATCCACCTACTGCATGTCTTTGGAATGGGGGAGGAAACCTACACGAACACAAGGAGAATATGCAGACTCCACACAGAAGGCACTCCAGCTGAGAACTCAACCAGGGAACCTGTAGCAAATCATGACACATTTGCTGGGCTCAGCCTTCGATCCCCAGCTATATGATGGACCTTTGCCATCCCCATCTCCCAAGACTGACAAGAGAAGTTCTGCACTGCCTGTGGAGGGCAACCATACAGCCGCAGAAGATAGGTCTACCTCCCACTCCTTAGTGGTTGTAGGTGCTTCACCAGAGGGACTGGGGGAAAACGATGAGCGGTCTGAGGAACTATGTCTTGCCATAGCAAGGAGGCCCAACTGCAGCCAGCCTGACACCAAATAACTCCTTGATTATTGTTTTTCTTCTTGTACACAAGGGAAGTAAGAATTATGAAGATACTAAAATGGATAGTAGAGCCTGAGAGAGATGATAAACATTGTAACAGTAAAAAGGTGGTTCTGAGGTAAGTAATCTGCTGACAAAAAGCACAATTTTCCTAACCCAAACATCAAATTCCTAAACAAATGTGCAGGAAACCATGTAAAAAAAAAAATAATACTTATAAGGGTACACGGACAGAATTGCAGAAGAGACCCAGAGGCATTGCTAAACCAGAGCATCCTGGAAATCTTTTTTGGGGGAGACACATATCTGCTACATTTTGAGTTGTTTGGGGATGAATAAAGGTCAGAGCTAAGCCTTCCTCGGTAGTGTAAAATGGTATTCACTGCCGACTTTGCTGAGGGCCACTAACGTACCATTAACAAACATTGGCTGAACTTGTCTGCTAGAAATTTCACTTGACCGAAGATAGGCATTGTTATCCTGAAGCAATCAGCTGTCATGGTCTATTCTCACAGCTGCACAGCCTCTCAACAGAGTGGGCAGGAATGGGTTCTGCCCTGATTCTTGACGTACCAAGTCACAGCCATACTGTTGCAGTGTATGAAACAGCCCCCTGTGGAAGAAAGACCTGTAGAACCTGCAGTGTTAGGACTGCCTTTACTTCCAGGGAACTGGTGAAAAAGGAAGTATTTATAAATTCATTGGCAAGTATTAAACAATCAGTCTGCAGACCATTACAAGCCTAGATAAAAACCAGGGGATAGAAATCCAATTATCTAGGTTTACTCTGCTTAACATGTAGTGAAAGTTTAAAAGGTGAATGATACATTGGGATAAAGGGACATCTCTAAGAATGATTGTCTTTGTGAAGCCACTACTAAAGATGTTGACAGTAAACCTTTGACATCTGAATTGAGAGAGACATGAGTTTTTTTTTTTTTGGACTTTGACTGTCCACTGGAGCAGCTTCATACAGAACTTTGCAAAGGGGACCAATGCAATTCGACTCAAAACATTGAAATACAGATAAACTTATGTCTTAAGAGAATACAGATGAAGAACCTGGCTTGCCACATGCGTAACACCTAGTGGGAGCACTAGGTGTTGCACCCCATACAGCTAGAGTATAAGAAGGCCTTGCAGCTGTGTGCAAGTCATATATTAAGCAAAGGGGAATTCAGAATGCAGAGGCACTCTTCCCCTTGGAGGGCAGCACAAGGAAGATCTCAAGAGAGCTGCTGCATGGGAGGGACGTGGCCTGCTGGGCAGAGGGTAGCCAACTTACAGGACCAGCAAAAGCTAGCCCCTAGATTCTCACTGTAGAGTGGATGAGCTCGTATGTATTACCAGGCAGGAATAAGTGGGCTATAGAGCTCTTGCCCAGCCCAGAATTCCCCAGCTCCCACTACTGTAAAATGAATGGGCTTACTGGGTGCAGGTAAAAAGCCAGTGGGATTGGCCCTGTGGAGGGGGGGGGGCTAAAACAAAAGGACGTAAGCCTGAGGGGCACACTGGAATGAAGCAGGTGACTGTGACAACTCTATTGTGGTGTCAGACATCCATTAGGAGTGCCCTTATACAGCACCCTGTCTCTGGGTGAGAAACACTAAAAGCCTCAATAGAAACTCATATGGAGGAACCATAATATCAACAAACTTAACAATAAAAGAAAGAGAATTTTGACCAACAATTAGAAGATTATTTTCCAGAATGCTAAAGTCCTCATTACTGAAATTAAACAACTCAGGATCTTAAAATCCACCAAAGTCAAGCTACACAAGCCAAAGACAATCATAAAGCCTTTTTTAATTACATTCATATAGCAAAAGCACAATGCATCAAAACACTGAGTTGATTGTGAACAATGTTACCTACACTGAGGCTGAAGATTATAGCCAACATATTGGCTGCTAAACTCAGCTGTAATTTTACCCTTCTCTCCCTTCCACCTGTCCCCACAAAATATACCTGAAATTGCTCATTTCTAACTATCACACAACACAAAGTCCTAAAAGCATCATCAAAAGCTAAAAATATTGCATCAGTGGGTCCTGACAATATCCTTGGATGCATCTAAAGTAACATGAAGCATGATTTAGTCACCCACTACAACACTGTTCAACCTCAACCCCAATACAGGTTTGTACCAAGCAAATGGAGAACAGCTATAGTCATTCTCCTGCATAACGGATACTCTTCCAAGGACCCTGGCAATTATACAACTACAAGTCTGACCTGCCTCATATGCAAAGCCATGGAAAGACTTATGAAGCTAATCAATCAAGACTCAGGGAACCTCCAAACACTGAACCCGTCTCAGTTTGGATTTGTCAAGAGCAGGCCATGCTTACTCAAACATGTGGACTTTTTTGAAAAGGTCACCAAAGCAATAGTTGAAGGTAAAATGGTACACACTGCATACCTTAACCTGGTCAAGGTTTTTGACACAATCCCCAACTCAGACATAGTAAAAAAAAAAAAAAAAAAAAAAAAAAAAAGCTAAATAAACTAAGAAAAAAACTCAATGTCACCCAATGGACTGCCAGCTGGCTCACAGACAGGTTGCAGGAAACCAAAATAGGGTACCTGAGTTCCAAAAAAAGAGTGGCCATCAGTGTAATCCCCAGAGTTCCATGCTGGGGACCTCTCCCGTTTGGCATATACATCTCTCAAGTAAAAGCCAATATCGAAGGACTGTGGTTGACTGGGTTTGCAGATGAGTGCAAGCTACTGCAGTTATTGAATCCCCAAATGACTTGGCCATCCTGCAGGAAGGTTTGTCCCAAATAAATAACTGGTGCTAAAATCATGGACTGAAACTAAATGCCAAAACTGTATTATCATATCCTTTGGGAAGTCATCTATCCCAGGGAACTACAACATTGACAACACACCTCTAAGAGTTGACTCGGTTGTTTGGGATTTGGGAACTTATGCGGACAGTGACCTAACTTTTGATCAATACATGTCCATCGTAGTAAGAAAGTCTTTCTATATTGCACAGCTTACAAACAAAGGGATTGTGTCTAGATCTTGGGATGTCGTTCTGCTTTACACAGCTCTCATTAGGGCAAATAATTGAATATAATGTAGCTGTCCATACACATGCAACAACTGGAGCACCCACAGAAGACACCCTAATTAAAGGATTCAAGGCCTAAGCAATATGCCCTACATGGGTCAACTCAAAGCCTTGGCACTATACGTGTACCCTATAGAATGCTAAGAGGTGACTTGTGTCTGGCATACAAGGTATCCTCTGGCTCACTACTGTTAGATTTATTGTTGCACATCAGCAAGTCAAAAGACATCAGCAAATACTTGGTCTAGGTATCTAAACATCTTCTTCTATATCAACAGAATGGTTTGGAGGGAGAGGTTTATCTCATAGAGGATACTGCTGCTCTGGAACGGACTCCACATCCACATAAAACAAAAGCTCATCCCTGTTCATGTTCAAGTGCAACCTGGATCTATGAATGGGAAACAGAACATTTTCCCCAGGACTGCCCCCTGTACTACCAATGAACAAAGGCAGCTACTAAATGCTTTACCCTGTAAAATTTATGCCACTACACTGAAAGGTAGTCTGTACCATTACTCAATGAAGAAAATTGAGCCAGTTCAGTCTGATATGGCATTCCTTTTACTGCATACAAAGTAACATCTAGTATAACAATGAAAGACACACATGTAGCAAAACCGTACATCAGCTTACAGCCTCAACTGTAAGAATCAATGTCTCTCATACAAAAGAAGAAATCCAAACTTTATAGTCTCTTTCTAGCTTGCATCAGCAGTTTAGAGAATTTGCCAGAATAATAAGTTTTTCCCTTGAAGCTGGTCTGCTGACAGTTTCCCATATTTCAAACATTCCATTCCTGAAGAATAACTCCTCAGCCTTGCTCTCATCTTCATGTCCTGTTAACGAGACACAGCTGCATACAAGAGTTCATCTTGCCTTGCTTATAGATAGAGAATTTCACAAACTGCATAGTTTATAAAAGATAAAATATTTTACTTCTGACTTCTAATAACAATGAATACCAAGCTATATGCCTTTTGCCAAGAGTTTAAACTATGTGCATTATACTACACTGAAAAACAGAGTATTTATTTTACATTTTCAGACAAATACACCGAAAGCCATTTTTAACTTGTTCACTGCTGAAAGCAGAATATTTCAAATCTCACATATCCCATGCCTGAGTATTCTCAAATTATCTATGGTATGATCCCAGTTTCTCTCACTAGGGGTAATATATAATTAATAACCACAGGATGGGCAAGGCCAATCTAACACCAAATGGGATAGGTTAATTCAAGCACCAAAATGGAAACTGGCCAGGCTTAAAATGGCCAAAGGCAGCTAGCCTAGTACTTATCTATGAACCTATAAAGAAAATGGTAAACCCATCAATGCAGGTGCCAAAGTGGATGCTGTCAAAGGAGCTAGACCACGTCTCAACACTAGTATTTCTTGCCAGCGCAGAAGACTGCTGAAGTTCTGAGACAATGACTGCCAAGGGTATTGGAGGTTGAAATCAATATCAACCTTCTGGTGTTGACAGCTTAGGTGCTAGTAACCTCTGGAACTGAAAGTCTTGGTAGTGTGGTCAATGTAGAAAAGGGCATTTGTGCCAAAGTAGAAAGTGGTGAGAACACTGGTTCTGAACCACCTGGTATAAAGGCAAGACCCAAGGAAGAAGCAACTGAAATAACAGGGAGGTTGATTTTCTTTGCTACTACGGATATACAGGGGAAAGAGAAAGTGCCATTATGCAAGATGTTATCATAACAGATGATGTCTTACTTTTCACTGTTGCAGTATTTTTTTACAACTGGGATATCCTGATGAGCACAGCTGAACGTGCAAGCAGTGTACCAAAGCCTTTACACCTTCCAGGCATCATAAGTCAGATGTATGTCCTGCATCCAAGGCTTAAGGTACATATGTGACATGCACGTGTCCTAATCCTACGAAACAAATTGCCCCAGAAGAACCAGAGCAACCCAAATAAAGTAACAACATGAACATCCAGAAGTGAAGAAGTTGAAAAAGATGTAAGAAATATCCCTCAGTCAGAAGGGAGAAGAAAAGAGGGAAGAAAAGAATACTGCAAGAATGAGAACTAGAACATCTACTGTTATGGTAATAGCTTGCAAAAGTGTACTTTGTCCTTATCACTGTTGCAGTATCCTTTACAAATGGAAGCATACAAAAATTATCGGAGAGGATGGGAGGAGAAATCCACTGAGCAGCCCTCTAAAAACCCATGAAGGATAGCCCTGGCAAAACCCACCCCAGCCTTAGAAATTGCCTCCAACTTGTAATGTTTGGTAAAGGTGTGCACAGAAGACCAAGTAGCAGCTTCCAAAATGGATCTAGTATCCAAACCCTTGAAAAAAAGCACCACAAGAGGCAACCACCGTAGTAGAATGAGCAGTAACAAAAGGAGAAAGCTACTTGTCTTGAAGGGAATAGCTCAAGGAAATGGTCTAAGAAATGCAAGAGAACATGGTTTGTTTAGAACAGCCACACCCAATTTCCTGGAAGGAAAGGAAACAAAAAGTTGCTAAGATTTCTTGACAACTTTTGTCTTTTCTAGGTAATACCCAAACTGTCTATTTAAATCCAAAGCATTAAGAATCCTCTCGCTACTAGCATTCTGTGGAGAGGGTAAAATGGAAGGAAGGTGAATTGTTTGATTCAAAGACAAATCATTAACCACCTTATGCATAAAGAAAGATTAGTACAAAGAGAGAGAGTCTTAGTGAAAAAAAAATCCAAAAAGGTCGAACTGCCATGAGTGCCTGAAGTTCACAAACTCGTTTAACAAAAGTAGGAGCCACCAACCATACAGTCTTCCAAGTACCATGTAACAAGAAAGAGGAAACTGCAGGCTCAAAGGGAAACTGAGTTAATTTCTCCAGAAATATTAAGGTCTCAAGAAGGAAGAATAGATTTTCTTGGGGGCTTAATACGAAGGACACCTTTCAAAATTCATCTGACTTCAAAAAAAGAAGCAAGGGGTGGACTCAAAGGCAGACAAGCAGAAATGGATGACAAATTAGTTTTAATAGATGAATATGCCACACCAAAAACAAGCAACTCATACAAATAACAAAGGGTCATAGGAATACCCACAGAGAAGGGGTCCAAGTCATGCTTGCGACACCAAACAGAAAATCTCTTCCATTTAGCCGCATAGGATTTTCTAGTAGTGAGTTTTCTAACCTCCTTCAAAATCTGAAGCAAGTCCTCAGAAAATTTTTGTCTACAAAGAATCAAAACACAATCACTCAGAGTCAGATGAAGAGTTGGTAAATGACAGATCCCTTGCTCTGTGTGAGATGATCCATCCTTATGGTGATTATCCTAAAATCAAAAGGGAGTCAACAACAAGACTTTGGGCCTGTCCCACATTATTTTATGCAGGACTTTTGGTAGCACAGGAAGACGGGGATTGGCTCACAGAAACATCCTCTTCCAGGAAAAATGCAGGGCATCTACTCTTCAAAGCCAGAGAACTTGGCACTCTGGAACAGAACTGGGTGAGTTGTGTATTCAGAGGGGAAGCAAATAAATCTACTTGAGGAGTACTCCACTGATGTAGTATGTCCAACACCCCCCTCCGTAAAGCATTCATTCACGGGAATCTGTCCTGGACCTGCTCAAAGTGTCTGCCACAAGACTGTGCTCTGAGGGAATGTAAACCACCTGAAGAAAATGGCAGACTGCAAAATCTCAAGCCTGAAGAACCAATCTCTACTTCTCTTCTATTCTCATTCTCACGTATACCAACTTCCACTATAAAGAAACTACTTCATAAACTCAAACCTTGTACTAACACACCAGACAATTTTCTTGCTGAATTTCTACAACTATCTGCAAACTCCATTGCCTATCCTATCAGCATACTCGCCAATAGATCTATTCAGGAGTCCAGTATACCAAACATATGGAAGAAAGCATTTGTTCTTTCACTCCATAAAGGTGGCAACAACTCTGATATCTTTGATTTCCAATCTATCACTATCCTCTCTCCCTTCTCTAAAATATTAGAAAAGTGTATTCACACTTAACTATCTTGTCCAAAACCTAATACTGTCCCCCACACAGCACAGCTTCAGACCAGCTCATAGTACCTGTACTGCTCTCATGTCCTTTATGGACACAGTAAACAGGACTTGTGATACCGGTTGCATAGTCTCCTCACTCTTCCTAGCTCTCTCTAAGGCATTCAACATGGTTTCACATCCCCTTCTGCTCACAAAACTCACCAATTTAAGTCTCTCACCCAATACCTTAAACTGGTTCTCAGACTATCTCACCAACAGGCAACAATCCATCAAATGGCAACACTCCTCCTCACATTTTCTCAACACAACCACTGGTGTACCTCAAGGATCTGTACTAGGTCCCCTCCTTTTCAGTATATTCATTAACAACTTCCACACCACAGTTACCCATGGCACAGTTATCCAATATGCAGATGATTCTAGAATCATCTGTACTACCAAATCTATGAGTTACGTCTTTCCCAAAATGCTTTCATTTCAACTGAAACTTGGATGTCAAACAGCCATCTCACTCTAAATACCAATAAAACCAAACTTTTAATATTCCCCCCCAAAAATTACCACTCTGTACAAGAATGATTTTTCTGTCAAATCCCATAATAATACTCTTATTGAAGTTGTTCTATGTACCAAATTGCTAGGAGTTATTATTGATGAAAATCTATTGCTGCTAAAACAGCTCTAGCATCATCCTTCCTGCTACCATCTCTACTATATGGTGCCCCAATCATCACCAACATCCAGTCCTCCCCGAAAACCAAACTGGACTCATGTTACAACAAGACTGCCAAATTTGTAACAAATTCTAGACACTCAGCACACCACTGCTTATCTCTACAACAGCTAAACTGGCTTGAACTCGCGCACTACCTCACTTATTCACAATTAACCATTGCACATAAACTCATATACAATCCTTCAACATGTCCCTCCCTCTCCTCCTTATTGACTACATACCACCCTAACAGGCCACTAAAATCCAAAAACACAACGATGCTAAAAGTTGAAAAAACCTAACCTTGCAGCTGGTCAAATGCTGCACTCTTTTACTGTCTCAAAACTATGGAATGCCTTCCCACCTTCTATCAGAACAATCAGTAATTCTGCTCTCTTTAAGAAGTCTCTCAAATCACACTTCTCTTCTCTCTGGCAATGTACCTGTGCCAAAAAAGTACCTCCTAACACCTGATCCACTACTATATCGCTCTACAATATCACTAGTTAGGAGCTCTCTCTGACTTGCTGAATTCAACTGCTTATGCCTACAAAACTCCAACAAGTAACAATCAAAACTGCTACCCTACCCAGGGATGCCAGACATCTTATCCGGCAGGTAGGGACCAAGAGTCTTTAATGCGGAAAACCTTTAGTTCTGCATTAAACACAAGTAGCTCCATGTTTGGCGATTTTTAATTGGCCTGTATGCCGGTGTATTAGACAACAAAAAAAAAAAAAAAAATCGCAAAACGGAGCTACTTCGGTTCAATGCGGAATATCAGGCAGTTCCACATTCAGCAGAAGTTACTCCATTTTGCAATTTATTTGATTGGCTCGTATACCGGCATATGGGCCAATCAAAAAAAGCAAACCAGAGGCTGTTTCGCCAGGATTTTATCCAGCAGTGCGTGACCTGGGATCAGGCTGCTGATCCCGGGACTGTCCCACTCAAAAAAAGAGTCAAGGATGTCTGGCAACCCTTGACCCTACCTGACTAACTCCATCCTCAATGATCAAATTGTATTTAATGTTGACGTGTAATGTTTGTAAATAACTTGTACTATTGTGATTAATATTTACTTCCATGCATTGAGACTGTACATACACTGTATATTGTGCTTTTTCTTGTATGTACTACTAATGTTATTGTGGAGCTTTTCTTCCCAGGTCTCTACTGAAAATGGGCTCACCTGGGCCCAGTAGACTTTCCCAGTTAACAAATGCAATAAATAAATAAACCTGCAAAGAACGTAAGACTTTGTGCCTCCTTATTTGTCGATGTACCATATGACTGTGGTACTGTCTGCGAAAATCCTTAGAGGACCTGGAACCTAAACAGTTTGGAAAACATGAAGAGCCAGAATGAGAACTCTCATCTCGTTGATGCTGATATGCTCTGCCCATTCTTAATAAGACCAAAATCCTTTGACCTTGAAGTTATTGGAAGAAGCTCCACAAACACGATTAGATACATCCATGTACACACACCTGAATGGGAAAAGGAACCTGAAAAGATGGACCTGGATTCACAGAAATCTGTTGAATCCACCAGTGAAGCTTGAGCATGAGAGACAGAGCAAGTGATAAACAGGGAAATCCACAGGATGGCAGTGCTGAAGTCAAACACACTTCAGATATCACTGAAATTTTCTCATATGGAGTTTGGTGACAGAAACCTTGGCAACAATGGTTGCCATGTACTCAGATTGCAGGAAGGACTAGAGGAGGGAGAACAGACTGAAAATATGCAGAGAGAGGTCCTTGTGGAGGTGAGAGACAAGCCACCATTGGTATGGTCTGAATCTTGCATCACAGAAACAATTGGTCCTAAGAGAGGTTCAAACATAGACATTTTAAGATTTGGTATGAACCTCACAGTATGAAGAAGTTGCAGCACAGTGAAGTGAAGATCTCAAAACAAGAGCTACTGAGAGGCTGTCTGAATCAAATGGCTGCTCAAATAAGGGAATATTTGAATTCCCTGAAGTCTGAACAAGGTTACCATTGGCCAGACATTTGGTAAATACCCTTGCAGGTATACAAAGACCAAAAGGCAAAGCAGAGAACTGATAATGACGGGAGTAAAACTTCAAGACAGGGTGAACAGAAATGTGCAGATAAGCATCTTTCAAATCCAGATACATCAACAGACCTTGAAGAAGCAACAAAGGAAACAGTGTCTAGAGAGACAACATCCTGAAGGAAGGAACTTTTAGAAAAGTGTTGAGAAAGGAGAAATCTAGAATGGGCCTCCACAACCCTTCCTTCTTGGGAACTAGAAACATCAAGGAGTAAAAGCATCTCTCATGCTCAGAAGGGGGAAAAGGCTGGATGGTTCTTTGTACCAAAAGATCTGGAAGAATCAAAGGAAAATGAGGCAGCTGGTAAAGAGGAGGGTGAGGAAGGCCTAAGAATGGGGAAGTGGACTTCCAAACCATAAAATAACAATTTGGATAATGGAAAGTACCCAAGAGCCTGTGATCTGTTGCCAGATGGGAAAAGACAGTCAACCGGAGTGAAAGAGGAATCCAGCTGAGTGGTATATGTGGTTGAATGTGAAATGGAAGCAGATTTCTCAGGGAAAGTAGGCTTTTGATCCTTAGTACCATGAGAAAGCTTCTCAGGAACAACTCTCTTGGAAACCTGTTTACCTGTAAAAGGCTGTCTAGGTTGCCTAAGGACAAAGGAAGGCTTAGATGGATAATTTCTCTAAAATTTAGAAACAGGAGAAAGAAAGAAAGAAAGAAAGAAAGATTGATTCATTTCAGATTCTGCATAACTTTACCCTTATCTTGTAGGGTCTTAGAAAGTTCAGAAGCTTCAGTGCCAAACAGATTCTGGTTGTCCAAAAGAGAATCCAGACATTTAGCCTTGATGTCCTGCGTCAGATGTAGGTACAGCCACAGTGGACATGCGGGTAGGCATCCCTGTGTTGACCTCCAACTGGGCTGTGACACAGGTAACTGATATAGGTACTGAAAGATCCTTGGATTGTTCATCTAACCTGACAGAGAGGTCTGGAGGACACTGGACAGCAGCAGAGTCAGTGTGTGCCTTTTTGGCTTTTTTCTTAAGCAGTGGCTGAAAGTTGGGGCAGCCAGATTCAGAAACTATGGTACCCTGAGCTAATAGCTTTAGATGCTGGTTCTCCAAGTAAATGGAAAGGGATGAAAGACAACAGCGGAGAGTCTTTGGGACAAATGCCCAATGGCTCTCATACGGAGTATGGTCATGTGTACCACCCATACAAAAAAGGCACTGCTTGTGTCTATCTTTAAGGGTGAATCTGCCTCCCAATCTCACATTTTCCTTTCCTGGATGACATGTAAAAAGGTAAAACAGGAAGAAAAGAGACCCCAACAGTGCACTTAACCTTAGCAGTTATGGTAGCTGAACCTTCTTGGTGAATGGCTGGCAGATTGAATTCAGCATTTGGACTAGCTGCAAAGACGATTTTAGGATTATGAACTCATATGTTATGTGTACCTTACACCATGATGTAGATCTTACATCTAATGTAAGGTGCCTGGAAGGTGTAAAGGCTTTGGTATGTTGGCCAGACGTTCAGCTCTGCAGGATATCTCGGTTGTAAAGATTTCTGCAAGAGCAATAACGAAGTACATACACTGGTCTTACTCTGCACCCTAGCAAGTACTCTCATAATTTTTCCTCAGTTGTCATGAGACAGGGACTACAGAAAACCCTGCAGGATTGTACTGACGGGACAGGAAGGGGACCTGGACTCCAAATGTTTTGGTAACTCATTCTAAAAGAAGAGGCTACTTACAGTTTTCTTTGCAAGTCTGGAATAACGGATACCTCCAAATGAGATGCCAGCAAAAGAAAACCGATTCTGATAGGCACCTACTGTGGATATGTCCTCAGGAGGGGAACCTCCATGCAGGACAACTTCAGCAAACTCCTACCCAATTTGTTTGTAGCAAAACAATCATCCAGCTTTTTCTCTTTTCCTTGGTTAAGATAAGAGTCAAAAGGCAAAAGACCCTTAAGAATTAATCTGTTAGGCCTCTCCTGCAAAGATTTCCCACCCGCTGGCATGCCATATTAAGAGCGCACCTGTTCTGAGGGGGAATCCTGTGGTCACACTTGCTGCATTTATATTAGCAAGCAGCCCTTTACTTGCTCACTGTCACAGAAACAGACAACAGCCAAATAACTTCAAACACCCAAATGCACAAAGCTGAAGCACTAATAAGAGGCTATCTCTAGTGAACACCAGAGCTAAAAACAACAAATAATCATAAAGCTAAGTAAATAAAAGCAATGCTGCTCCTAAAATTGTGATCCAACTGAGTGTGTGGAAGGAAGGAAGGAAAGCTAACACATTAACTTAATTCCAGTTAAAATGAAACTCGGAAATTAATCAAAATGGTAAATGCTGACCTAAAAAGTCAATCAATTTGACTTTAAAAGAAGAAGACATTCTGTAACAGTACCAACAAATCATCATCAACTCAGCAAAGGTGTGTCACTGAATGCCATTTCTAAAGCAGCAAATGAAAGCTGAAGAGAAGGGGATGTGTTGTGCATTAAGGGACCTTTTAAAGTGTGGGAGAGTCTGAAAAGTCACTGAGTGACTGCTGCCTATGGCTAACAAATCCTAGTGATTTCAAACCATGTAATTTCTCTTTATAACCAGGTGTACATCATGGTACTGTACATTTGACTGTGACCTCTGCTGAAATGCCATTACTCAATGTAAAAATATTACCTAAAGGTAACTGTGTGCTTTTCAACACATTACTTATTCTATGTAAACACTGATACTAAATGTTATGTGTATGCATACACTGGGCATTTCCTCATTCTGTGCTAAATGCTACATGAACTCCACCCCCCCGATGAAAATTATCATACCCAATCAGACTTTTCCAGTAAAATAAAAGCAAATAATAAATAGTGTTGAAATGAATGGACTGGACTATGCAAGGAACTACTGAGGCTTTTGATAATACTGCAGTTAGCAATTATTTTTTTTAATTATTTTGCTGCTTATGCACTAAGCATTGCAAAAGGTAGGGGGAAAAACTTGTAAACAAAAGCTTGGGGGACTGAGTGAAGGTCAACAGGAATGCTTATGCCGGGGAGGTGGGTGGTTACAGGTGATCCCTATTGGAGACAGGGGGGTGTCACATCAACTGGGCATAGTCCGAGGAGGAGAAAGGGTGGCGGACATGGCTGAGTTGCCAGTGAGATAGGGTGATATACATGTCTCCATCACATGCCTGTCCCTCAGGACATACTCCAAAGTAACTGTGCTGGGAAGTGGAGCAATAGGGTAGGTTAAATAGAAATATCTTCCAATGGAAGGCAGTAGTACGGACCTCCAGGATGACTTTAGGTTCCATGATCGGCTCAGCTGCATTGGAGAAAGTCTGAGAGAGGAACTGGAGAGGTGGTAGCCCACAGTGGACATGGAGCATTAAGCTGAAAAGACCGTAGGATGTTGCAGGGGAATAAAGTGCTCAAAAACACCAGAAATTTGGAAAGGGAAAACAAATGCCACTGACAGAAACATAATAGTAATTTCACAGATATATTGGCAACAGGTTAGCATCCCAAGTAAAAAACATTTAATAAGGGAAAAATCACTCTTATTTAACTTCCAAGGATGAATTAATCTGTGTCCTGGGTCCAATAATCAAAGTTGACAAAATAACATACCCCATTCAAATGGGAATACAGATACTCGAAAGAATACATAGTACAAAGGACAAGCAAGAGATTTAATCCATTGACTGGGAATGTTGACCCATATAAAGGAATTACGCCATCTCCAATCTACACTATAACAATCCAAAGGAAGAAAAAGCCAGTGTACCTAGTACCAAATCATCTGTGAAAAGACCGGGCACACATTGTATCCTCCACAAGAAGCTGAAAAACATATCTGAAAACCTTGTAGGTGATTCTCAGGGTTTTTGTAGAGGCAAGGGTCCTCCAAAATCTAAAGTATGCAGAAAACATTTAAAAACATATGAGGAGGCCATTCTATTCTTAGAGTTGGGTTGGGGAAATTGCATCCAATGGGCGAGTTTCAAAGTAGTAGAGCTCCTGCACAGATTTATTTCAGTTCATGGAAGGCATGCATCACACACAAGTTCATCATTCCAAAATTCCTAAATCAGTCTGATACACACAAGTACAAGTGCAACTACAGCAATACAATTTCTATTCTGAAAACTTCTCAATACAAAAGGATAACTGATTTTATATTCAAAAATGTTCCACAACACAAAAGTCATGATCACAGAAGATTTGTGCAGTGAATGGACATTCAAACAAATAATGACCATATCAGCAATCAAATGGACAAGTACACAGAACTATCCAAACTGGGAAGAATCTCATCAGCAAAAGCACAAGCTATAAAGATAGCTATCTCACAATGATTCAGTCATGCAGCAGCTCAGCTACCCATAGCAGAAGGCTGAAGAGCAAATTACCTAAAAGTACACTATGCCTGAAAAACAATACAAAGTAAAGGAAAATCTGAAAATAAAAAAAGAGAAAAGACGAAAATACTAAAATGACAGAAAACTGAGAAGACTATCAGATTTGCAAACGAGAGACAGACTAAGAATTGAAAAACCACAGAAAGGTTTGCAGCCTGAAGCAGAAGTAGTTGGTAAATCAGCTGAACCAAAACCCAAGGCTGACTCTGGAGAACATGAAAAATTGCTGAGGTGGAATTATCTTTACAAGAAAAATATGTCCAATGATGTGTAATGAGTTGGCAGATTTTAAAATTCCCTACAGAATAGAAATATTTGGTGAGCAAATGGCTGTAACTAAGGAAATTATTATTTTGAGCTGGGGCACAGGATCTGGATTGTCTAGACATGCTATGGCCTTTTTAAGTTTAATTCTATTGGCTGCCGCAAAGCAATTACTAGAAAATGGAAATCAAAGTCTAAACCAAATGTGTTTGAAGTACTAATTAGTATATAAAAAAAATAAATAAATAACTGAAAGAGGGCTCTTTAGAAAACGGAAGGAGAAATTGCATAGAAATAAATGGAAATTGTGGTAACAATACATGCAGAATAACAATCAGGATGAGGAGGAGGAGAAATGAGGTTTAGGGGAAGGCAGGAATTTAGCAATTTACGTAATGTTGGACTGACAACAGTTACAAAGAAATGATATGTGAAGTGTGTGTGTAAATGGAAAAATGTAACTATGACTTGTTCTCATTTCTTTTAATGCATGTTTGTCTATATCTTAAAGTAATTATTTAATAAATGTGTTAATATAAAAGAAAAATATATCAAAGTCCAGAGAAGAGCAACCAGAGCTATCACAACAAACTAGGGAATGCAAAAATAGAGATAGTCAAGAGCTGCAAAGAGGGGCACCCCAAGTTGTAACCTAAGTAAAGTTGCAATGCAGTGGAAATTGCCCCAAAGGAAGACCAGATGTCCAGACTGAAGAGTCCTGTCAAACAATCTAGGTTCAGAAGACTGCTGAAGAAACCACATAGATATAATGGACAATTTAAGAGTTGATTATGGTATTAAAGACTGAAAGTTGCATTAATTAAAATGTGTACAAAAGGTCCATTCTTTTTTTTCAAAAATCCCACTAAATGCTTAGTGCAGAGATAAATTTAAACTGATCTCTGTAACGTAACACATGCTAATGGAACAGGTAGTATATATGTAGGATTATATAGATCTTCATGTCTTCCAACACAGTGACATTATTTTTGTCAAGCACGTTGTAATAAAGAGTCTATATTATCTTGTCAAAAGATGTGTTCATTGAACACATCTTCATCGACATGTACACACCGAACCCTCTAATCACTGAATGGCCAAATCAGTGACGTTTTTCCCAGGAGAAAAAGCGCTTGGCCTAATAAAAAAAAGTTCAAACCCTACATAGTGGAGGGCTTTGCCCCCTACACCCCCAAGCTAAATATACTAACTCTGAGATTGCACTACAGATTGCACTACAGTGGGGAAAAGTGCAAATCCCAGATGACAGCCAAGTGCTTTTTTCCCCTGGGGAAAACGTCACTGATTTTGGCCATTCGGCGATTGCACAGTTCACTGTTTACTTGTCGAAGACGTGTTCGCTAAACACGTCTTTCGACAAGATAATATAGGCCCATAATAAAACAGTGCAGAAGCAAACACTGCTATTATGCATTAAAAGACTGTTTCACAGCTACATTGTATGTAATGATCTTTTAAAAGATAATTTAAAATTCCACAATTACAGACACAGCAATATTATTACTCTAAATATATTTTTCACAAATACTGCATACAGTTATGCTGAACCATTCTGACCTACCAAAACAAATAGCTGATGCATATCATTGTCCACCAACACTCCCGTACTTATATATGTTAATTCCACAGCTGCTGAACTTCAACCAAAGGGAAGTCACTGCTACAGATGACAGAACACAGGCTGACTGCACCACTGACCACCAGCTGTGATTTTGGCAGACTGCTACACCTTCACAACTGGATGATTAAATTAGCATTTGGCAATACAAACTTACCATATATCATCGTTAACCCTCCCTTTACCACATTTCTTCTACATGGGGTCAGTGTTATATCAACTGGGTGACCACGGTGGTGCGGCGGTTAGCATTGTTGCCTCACAGCAAGAGGTTCTCTGGTTCGATCCTCGGCTGGGGTGCCTTCTGTGTGGAGTCTGCATGCCCTCCCTGTGGTCACATGGGTTTCCTCCGGGTACTCCGGTTTCCTCGCACATCCCAAAGACATGCTGTAGGTGGACTGGACACTCTAAATTGGTTCTAGGTGTTAGAGTGTGTGTGTCTTCCGTGGAAGGTTGGGCACTGGGCTGGCAACTCGACACTGTAAAACTCTACTGCCAATCATGAGCAGACAGGTGATCCTCTGTAGCGACCCCTGCTCCAAAACCAAGAACACAGCATCCATGGGACCAGACAACATCCTAGGCTGCGTTCTACACGAACTACAGAACAAACTGGCACCCCACCTAAGAACCACGTTCAATCATAGCCTCACCTCAGGCTTTGTGCCCGCTGAATGGCGCACAGCGACGGTTATCCCACTCCACAAGGGGGGAGCCACCACGGACCCCGGGAACTACCGCCCCATTAGCCTGACGAGCCTGGTCTGCAAGGCCATGGAATGTATCATCATGGAACTTATAAACAAAGACATTGGTAATCTCCAATCTCTGGACCCCACCCAGTTCGGGATTGTAAAAGGCAGATCATGTCTCCTAAACCTGACAGACTTCTTTGAAGCAGTCACCAAAGCCGTAGATGAGGGTAAGGTCTAGATCTTGCCAAGGCTTTTGACATCATCTCCTACTCTGGAATTATAGATAAACTCACTAAACTAGGTATAAATCCCTATGTCACAAGATGGGTTGCCAACTGGCTCACTGACAGAACCCACACTGTGAAAGTAGCAGATTCCAAATCCAACTTCAGACCAGTGACAAGTGGAGTACCACAGGGTTCAATCCTGGTTCCTCTCCTGTTTGGTATCTACTTCTCTGAAGTACATGCTAACGCAGAAGGTCTTTGGTTAACTTAGTTCACAGATGATTGCAAACTAGGAGCCATAATCGAAACTCCAAACGATGTGGACATCCTACAAAAGGGCCTCACTGAGACAGATGCCTGGTGTCAAAGCCATGGCCTCAAGCTCAATGCCAAAAAGTGCACTGTCATCCCCTTTGGTAAAAACTCTGTACCCATGAACTACAACATAGGTGGTAGTATACTTAACACCGAAAGTGTGATAAGAGACCTTGGGACACAGGTGGACAGTAGTCTCTCCTTTGATAATCACACTGCCACAGTAGTCAGGAAAGCCTTCTACGTGGCACACCTCATCACAAAAGGTTTCTCATCCAGAACACCCATTGTTAGATGCCTTTGAGCAAGCAGTAGAAAGGGACTTATTTGAACTATATAACAGTGACACCAAATGTGAGTTTTTTAATTTAACATTCAATGAGAGGAAAGCTCTACATAGATTAAAAAATAATGAAACCATTGTAGTAAGGCAAGCTGATAAAGGTGGTGCCGTTGTTATTATGGATAGCTCTCACTACTGCAATAAAATGGAGAACATGCTCAATGACGTTGAGACCTATCTACCTTTATCTAACTTTAAAGCTTAATAATTTGATTAAAGATGTTCATGCTAGCCTATATGACCTGATGCTAACAGAAACTATTGATAATGACTTGTATACATATTTGATGGTAGATAAACCATTGGTGCCCTCTTTTAGGGGTTTACCCAAAATCCATAAGAACACAACAGATCCACCGTTGCGATCCATAGTGTCCAGCCGTGGTTGGTTGACTGAACCTTCTTCTAAATATCTTGACAAGGCATTGAAACCCATACTTTTTGAGGTTAAACATGTTTTAAGGGACACCATGGATTTTCTTGAGAAATTAGCTAATCATGGTCATTCACCTTCTTTTTGTAGGAATGATTTATTGATTACACTAGACGTGAAGTCTCTTTTTACTTCCATCCCAAATACTACTGGCATGGATTTTGTCAGGGCTATGTTGGTGCAATATAAATTGTCTGAACGTGTAATCTATAGGTACATGTCACTCTTGGAGATTATTTTAGAAAACAATGTCCTTTGTTACCGAGATAATTATTTCTTACAAACTAAAGGGGTAGCAATGGGTACCCCTTGTGCCAACGCCTATGCTAATTTGGTGTTGGCACAATGGGAGAACTGCTTTGTTTTGAATGAAGATTCATTTTTTGTTGACCATCTTGTATTTTATAACAGATTTGTAGATGATGTGTTTTTGTTGTGGAGGTGAACTGTTGAACAACTCTTAAGTTTTGTAGCATATCTCAATAACACCACAGATTTCCTCAGTTTTGAATGCACTTATTCTTTTGATACCATTGATTTTTTGGATGTTAGAATAAACAATACCCATCAGGGTTTTGACACTGAACTCTACAGGAAGGAATGTTGGAGAAATAACCTGTTACATCGAGAGAGTATGCATCCTCAGCATATATATAACAATATTATTACCAATCAAATGGTTAGTCTCCAAATTAACATCCCAGACAACAGCTTATGATAAACATAAACAGAACCTCACTAAGAACTTTTTATCTAGAGGTTATAATAAGAGACAAGTATCTGAAGCCTTTTTTTGGGTGACTCACATAGACTATCTGATGGAGCACCTTTGATTAATAGAACATATAAACATTCTCAGTCCTTTAAAAGGAGGATTAATGACAACCATAATAGGATTGTCATTCCCTTTACCAATAGAAACAACAACATTCTAAATGTATTCAGGAAGCATTGGAGCATTTTAATGGCTGATGACACGATTAGTTCTTTAGTTGACACAAGACCTAGAGTGGCATATAGGAATATGCCCTCACTGAACAGGTTGTTATGCTATGACCGTTGTCATTTTAATGCACCTCAGAGTCACAAAATAGGCACTTTTCCGTGCTACACGTGCAATCAATGCAAACATGTATCTACTACTGACACTTTCTCACACCCCATAACCAACAAGAGATATTCATTCAAACATTATGCCACTTGCAAATCTTTGAATTTAGTATATGTAGCAACGTGCAAAGCCTGCATGAAGTTCTATGTGGGCATGACAACCAGGTCATTACGAGAGCGCATCAGAGAGCATGTTTATGCCATTAGCAAGAGTAATATTGCCAATGCACTTGCGAAACATATAGTAGAGCTAGGCAGCACACATAGTTTTAGTTTTCAAGTTTTAGAATTGGTTAACATAGGGAAGAGGTTGGGCAATTCAAAAAATAGAATAGAGGAAAGGGAGAGCAAGTGGATAATGAAATTACAAGCCCATAGATTTGGGCTCAATGAGAAGTTATCTATTAAGCCTTTCCTAACATCTAGGTCCCTAAAGCACTGACATTAATCAACTTTTTATTATGTCTTATTGCTTTAATTATTTGATTGTTTTAATGAATGTTGTGATGTCACTACATGTGTTTTGTATAAAGGGAGGGGGGTTTTATACTGCATTTATATCTGATGAAGCGTTGAGGAGCAACGCGAAAGCGCTTATACCACTGCAGTCTCTGTTATCTGTTTTCCAATAAAATGTGGATTATCGATTTTATCGAAGATTTCTGGAGTTTTATTCAGCTTGGCCTTATATGGTGCACTCTTTATTATCATTTTTACTTGGTTTACTTGGACTTAATAAGAGTGCTTTATCTGGCGGTATTGTTTTATTTGCTATAGGTGGTAGTATACTTAACACCGAAAGTGTGATAAGAGACCTTGGGACACAGGTGGACAGTAGTCTCTCCTTTGATAATCACACTGCCACAGTTGTCAGGAAAGCCTTCTACGTGGCACACCTCATCACAAAAGGTTTCTCATCCAGAAAAAAAAAAAATCATTGTTCCCCTCTACTCATCACTTATTAGACCCATTATAGAGTACAACGCCCCTTTTGGTAAGTACCTCACAAGACATCTACAACTGGAAATGCTGCAGAAATACCTCACAGAGAGGATTACCGGCCTCAAACAGATGCCCTACGCAGACCATCTCAAAAAACTCCAGCTTTACTCTGTCGTATCTCACCTACCCAGAGGTGATCTCTGCCTAACATACAAAGCTATGTCAAACCCAGAGCTGTTGGACATGCTCCACTTAAAGAAGTCCCAATCCCTCTGAGCTACACGCACTAGGGACCTAAACCTTGTCACCACAATAAACAGAACATGCCGGAGGGATAGATTCCTTTCCCAGAGACTTCACATACTCTGGAATAAACCACCTATCTATATCAAACAAAGTTCCTCATTAGCACTCTTCAAGAAAAATCTTGATGACTGAATGGGAAATAGGAAGTTCACCTCGGGCATCACCTGTGTGGCTCTGTTCGACAGTGGCACAGGAAAATAATTTTCTTTGGTGGCAAAAGCCAGGATACCTTTTTGGCTGGGCTTGTATAGGCCCTAAGGCCAACAGCCTAGTACCTACCTATGAACCTAACCAGGAAAAGCTAAAAGAAGAAGTAGTCAATGTCATATCAACTAAGACCACCGCCTTCTTCTATTCAATTCCACCTTCCTACCTAATTTGACAGTCATTCTAAATGTTGCAGGTCTACTTTCACCAAGTCCATTTCTTTACTGGACATCCTCACTTCCTCTTACCTTCCATCTCTCCCAGATATTCTTCACCAAATTAACTTTTGCTTTCCTGTATATGCTAGAACCACTGTAACTGGTTCTCGTTGACCTTTGTTGCAAATGAAGCTACACTGGCTTCTGCTCTGATGTTGTCATTTTTTCTTCTCTCTCTCTTTATACAATATATACATATATATATATATATATATATACATACATATATATATATATATATATATATATATATATATATAGATTCACTTTATAATCTCAAAATACTGAAATATCGAATTTCAGTATATTGAGACTATAAAGCCAAAAACTCACAAACTCGAAACCCCAAAACCGTGAACGTAAACAAAACACTACACCACGCAAACACAAATATACCTACCTCTCGACACTACAAACACCTACCCTTCCTCTAAGCAGGGGCCAAGCCCCCCTGTACCCATCACACCCCACCTACTTATATATACTAACTCCGAGGTTGCACTAAACACAGTAAGAGAGAAAACCCACTGTCACACATTCAACACCCCCCCCATCCACAAATACACATCACATACATACAAACACCACCACTCTCCACACTTACACACTCACACTCTAATCTACCCTAACCCACACTAAAACTCCCCAAAACACTCACATACACACAAACCCTCTAAAAAAACCTTAAAAACATAACGCTTACCTAACGCGACACCACTACCACGGGTTCAACATTTCCAGGTTTTGCAGTTTTGCGCAACTGCAGATTCGACACTTTGGTCTCGAAATACTGAAATTTGACATTTCAGTATTTTGAGACTACAAAGGGAACCCATATAGATGTATATATATTATATGTGTGTGTGTGTGTGTGTGTGTGTGTGTGTGTGTGTGTGTGTGTGTGTGTGTGTGTATATATATATATATATATATATATATATATATATATATAAATATACACACACACACACACACACCACATGGCGTAGAAGTGCAGCTTTAAATGCTGAACAGCTACAGGAATTTGCATGTCATGTGGTACATATTCTTCTTAAAAGGTAAAAACACCTGATGGTGGCTGAAGTTATCCACAACATCCTGACATTCCGATGTTGCAACAAATGAAAGGGCTTATTACAAGCATGACTCTGGTTGCTGTTTACAGGCTACAAAGGCAGGAGTAGTCTTCAATGAGTCACTGAAAGAATTAAGTACACCAATCATTAAAAGAAGCATAATATTACTGTGCAAATTTAACTTCTCCATCATAAGTTATGGTGATTACACAAGTCGGCATCATAGACTATATTTTTTTATTGTGAAATTCTTTCTTTTTGGCACCATGGCAGTGTGATAATCTGTAATGTTTGTAGTAACCCAGATGCTTCTGTCAAGAGTGTCTGGCTTTCCCTTCCAGGCCTAGGATCACTGATAGTACTGGGGGGCATCCAGGGCCAAACATTTCTATTCTAAAACTGGCCCTTGGTACATTACAATGATTTTTTTCCTGATACTGCCAACGTGGAACCTGCAATACTTAATCAATGGCACGTGTACACTTCCATGCACTAGTCAAATCCAGCTATGGTGCATGGTGGTGCCTTGCTGGCCTCCACCAAGTTTCAGTCAGACTGTGTACTAATGTATCACCCTCCCCATAAAAGAACTGCAACTTGGTGCCAGTTGCTTATTCCCACCTCTGCCATCTAACTCGCCCAGCAGTGTGTGTGTGTGTGTGTGTGTGTGTGTGTGTGTGTGTGTGTGTGTGTGTGTGTGTGTGTGCGTGTGTGTGTGCGTGCGTGTGTGTGTGTGCGTGTGTGTGTGTGCGTGTGGGGGGGGGGTCATCAGCTGATCCTGAGTCTCTCTCTCAATTCCACAGAGCCAGTAGGAGCATACATTTAATTCTTTAATCAGCTTGATATCATTGCAGATAAGGATGTAAAATTATATCCGGTTACATGTATTAACAGGATGGGATTTTAACTCTGCATTATTATAGCGCATTCCCAGTAGTACTATCCTTCCAAAAGGAGTAATGCTGTCTCAGCATAAGAAAAGTAAGATAGAGACAAAATGTTATTTATGGAAAAGGGTAAACAAAGGAAACGAAAAAAAAAACGATGCCTTTTGTGACCAGAAAAAAAAAGTAATGGATGGAATAACTGAAGCTAATGCATGTGATAAGTATTTTTCTAAATGATCAGGTAACATTTCCATTACTGAATGCAATGCTGTGCTTAGTAGACTTCAAATCAGCCATCTGAAGCAACTTGAAGAGGTATAATGAAATCACAGTGCTGGCAAACTTCAACCATTCAGAAAGAATATGCTGACAATTCTTGAAGCCTTTTTCTTTTAAGGGTACTCAGATATCCTCTGCCTGATCTATAATGTAGTGTCTGATCAGCATTTATTTGAAAGTCTAGGCTTAGCACACACTGCTAAAGGTGCTAACATAAGCTTAAGTATCCTAGTACTCAGTAACAGAAAAATAATGGACAGATGCATAACACATCTATTTCCAAACATATGGAATAAGATTCTCCTTACCATCAGAAGTCAGGCTGGGTTTCCTAAAAAAGCAACCCTGATACACACATATCAACAGGAAATTCTACTCATGGAGTTATGGCTCTCAGCTTCTTGAAGGTCACCAAGTCATAAGCTTGATGATGAATAATTACCAACCAGCCAGTAAAGCACAAGTATAATGAGAGAAAGGCACACTGAAATCAGTACGGGATTGAATAGCTAGTAGTTACATAAAAGGCTAAAAAACTGATTGTAAAATAGGCAAATGTGCCAGCAAACAAAGAAGCATTTGTTATAATAAAAGAAAAAAAATGCATGCAATCAATGTGAAAAACAAAAGAACTGGCATTCTTACGATTAGGCCTTATGAAGGAAATACAGCAAGCTCCAGATCTATTCATAGCATGGGGGACAATGAGCACTAACAGAGGTGCACAGAGCATTCTTTAATTCATTTAAATATCTTCTCTGCTCTCTTGTAACAAAAGGCAGACAGCAACGGTCAAATTGAGGAGTCTGGGGAAGAAACTTCTGCAATTCATAATGATAAATTAATTGGAATATTTCACACTTTGAATGCTAATTAAGCACCAGAACCAGAAGGCTTTCCCAAGCTTCTGCTGAAATCATGGAGAAAAATAGTCCTAGACTAGTTCTACAAGTCTCTCTCTTGTTTGTTTGTTTTTTTTTTTAAGAAGACAACTCTGTGAACAATCTACAAGGAGAAGGGATCTAGAAATGAAATAAACAGACTCAATGTGCATGTCAAATGTAGTGACAAAAGTTAATGGAGGAATAATATTACACTTCTTTAAGAAAAATCTAGAAGAATAAAATCATTATAATGCCTTTCAGCACATTAAGGACAACAGATCAGTAAGAAAACATTTACATTTTTAAATGACATCTAAAGGAATACACATTGCCACACAGGAACTTTACTTCTTGGATTATATCAAACAATTTCATTTTTCATAGGTATATACTAGGCTAACGACCACTGGGGCCCTTATAAGCCTATCCATAAAACCGCAATGTGCTCCACAAATTTGATTTATATAGGTGGTGATTTACTGACTGCCTCTGTCCATCAGAGACACAGGAGCCAGACCAGAGGTGAATTTCTGATTACCCATCCCACTGGTCCAAATTGTGCTTAAAAAGTGATGGGGTGAACTCTCCTTAACATGCATCGGAACCTGGTCCAGAAAATGGGAATTCTCAGAGAAACACATCCATCTCTCCAATATGATCTGTTTATGCTGCAAGCAATATTTAGGTTTTGAGTCTTACAGTGCTGATGTTGTTTGTGTCATGGATGTGTAAAAGGTTAATCAAAATATTGTCCAAGGTTGCATATGTCAGGCAAAGATCACTTGTCAGACATCTGCATGATACTGAGTAAAGAAGCAGGGCTTTGATGTGATCAGCATAGGGCATTGTGTTTATGCCCTGTATTCTTTTTGTAAGGAACCTTAGCGGACATCCCAGTTGCTGTACATGTCTGGCCTGGTACATACCTAAGGAGGGTATTGTACTCTATGATGGGTCTAATGAGGGCAGAGAACAGTGGTATGTGACCTCTCTGGATGTAGATGCCATACCGTTGCTTATAAGTTTAGCAACATAGAAGGATTTTCTTACTACTTTGGACACATGCTGGTCCAAAGGCTAGGTTACTTTCTACATGATTTCCTAGATCCCTGACAAGTACATTAACTTTTCAAGGGTGTTTTATTGATGGTGTAGTTACCTGGGGTGGTAGACTATAATGCATTTCTGGGTAATGAATTTTAAGCCATGGTTTTGGCATCAAGCATTTGTCTGTATCAGACTTTCTTGAAGGGTGTTCCCATCTTGGGGGGATTCAATGACTGCTCCAATTTGCAATCATCTGCGAACTTGATCAGCCAAGGGCCTCTGACATTGGCTTTGACATTTGAGAAGTAGATGCCAAACAGGAGTGAGCCCACCACACATACCTAGAGGATTCCTCTTTGTTGAGATGGCCTCACTGATTCTACCCTCCTTGTTCCTACCAGTGATCTGGCTAGCTATCCAGCCTGTTGTAAATGTATTTATATCTAGTTCCATAAGTTTGTTGACAGTACTTGTGTGGGATATTGTACTAAATGCTTTAGCCGGATCTAGGTAGGCAGCATGCACCATTTTTCCTCCATCCATTGCCTTAGTGACCTTTTCAAAGAAGTCCACCAGATTCAGAAAGTATGACCTTCCTTTGGCAAAGCCAAACTGAGATGGATCCAATGTCTGGAGGTCTTTTACATCCTTATTGATAACTTCCATAATAATTCTTTCCATGGCTTTACAAATAAGACTAACCAGAATAATAGGTCCGTAGTTTTCAGGATCTGTTGAAGGTCCTCCCCTATGAAGGGGGAAGACCGTTGCAGTCTTCCATTCATGTGGCACAAGGCCTGCTTTAAGACTGTTGTTAAATAATGAATCCACGGGTCGTGATAAGTCATATTTTAGACTATTCAAAAGGCATACTGGAATGTTATCGGTGCTCATTCAGGCTGTGTTCTTGGCTTTAGTGAGTGCAGCCAGTACATGCTCCCTAGTTAAAGCTGGATGTGGTTATATTTGAAAGCACTTTTAAAGGGATGGTTGGGGTTGGGTGGTGGTTAAGTTGGAACCAAACCTGTCTGCTAACAGGTTTGCTAAAATTGCTAGGCTTAGTGAATGTGGTACCATTAACCACCAGTTTGCAATCGCTGCGTGCTGTCCTTGAGGTTTCTGACATAGTTGTAGAAGGTCTTATGGTCATCTTTCATCTGGGAGATTATCTTAACCTCAAAGCTGGCTTTGCTTGAACTAATTAGCCCTAACAGTTACTTATTTACTTTGATGAGAGAGTTTCTATTTTAAGGGAATTACCTTTCGTGATTCTTGCCATAATTTTCCTTTTGTTGTATATCCTGTTTAATTTAGAATGCCAATAGGGTGATTTGCTTTTACAACTAGTCCACGGCTTACTTCAGGTAGGTACAGCAGACTCTACGCAGCCACTGAAGTGATGTTTTAGTAGACTAACGGACATCAGGGTGTATCCAATGCATGTCAGCTGGCTATGAAAATGGGTAAAAGTAGGAGAATGGAGGGTCAAAGTCAAGAGTCAGCAGCTGTCGGGAACATTGGTAAAATGTTAAGAAGTGTCTTACAAAGAATCTATACTTGGCCCCAGCTTGCTCACTTTACAGATGAAATGACATGACACTTTTCCAAAATCTCTGCGACATGTAACATTTGTTATATTTACCAATACTAAACCTCTGACACATATTCAGAGCAAGGTTTGTGAAAGGGTTCTAACAGTGCCAGACAAAATGGTACTCTGAGCAATACACAATCAGTCGACTTACACATCTCCATGTCATGGCATGCACTTGGGACGGGTTACACTGAATGAGAAGTAAACGTGTGCAAACAATATTTTGTGCTATAGGGACATATACAGAGACATGCAACCCAATTTAACTAAGTTTCAAGTCACATGCTGAAGATATACATGCTGGTTAACAAACAGAATGTTTGGCAAGCCCCTCCCCCCACCTAGAGCACCAAACGTTATGATCCCTGTGAAGATCAGGTTTGGAATACAATGCCAATTTTCTGGGCACTTGCAGAAAGAGATTTGGTCCTGCAGCTGGAGAAAGTATAATAATGTTAAAATTACAGCAGGATTGCACAAATCATACAATAGGGATAGAAATGAAATAACTAGGCTTGCTTTAGTTGACTTACATCAGACAGACAAATTCTCACTTTGATGTACATGCCATAAAGTTATATACTGGAAAACAATCAATGAATCTGAAAGAGAAAATCTCAAAACTAAATAGGTGGAAAAAAACAGTACTTCTAAAAGAATGGAGTGCTTCACTGTGGTTCCACTGTAGGTTTTCACTGTGAAATTCATTTGTTCTGGAAAAACTGACCACCAACATACACCTATGCACAGGGCTATGTCCTCTACACACCTGCTCTTAATATAATAATTTCCAGTATCATTGCACTTTGAAATAAGGAGATATTACACTATGAAGCAATGCCTTTTAATAAATTGGTTGAAAATGGTGAGTCTCACAGGCAATCTCCAGCCAGTTCTACTACTTGTTCCTTATTTTAATGTACCCACAGCTGAGGAGTTAGTTGGCTCAAGCACCCACCAGAAGGAGTCATTCTTGCAGCCAATACAAATATGCCAAGTCAGACCTCAACTCACATCTGCAAAAAAGATTCCCAAGCAGGTGTGCCCACATCAGCTCGAAAATGGAACTGAATTCCCAGCACGCATGTTAGTGACCAACTCATGTATATACAAATGATTTCAAGGCAGGAAATGGCTCTGACAATTTTCTTTTCTGATCGGGAAATCATACTGTAAAGCAGTTCTCAGCTGCAGCACTGAAATGCATCTAGCTTAATAAGTTTGTACAATAATATTTCAGTCTGCATGTTGGCAATATACTACTACATAATGCAATATAAAAAATATGAAATTAAAAACGTTTTGTGTGACTTAAGCGATAGCTACTGTAGCAGGCAGCATTTCTAATGCACTTTATATTTTAACACAGAAGTCTCTTTCTCCTCAAGAGTCCACTTCCATGCCACAGACCACACTTCTCAAGTATCACCACAACAATGTGAGAAGGGATGATGAGAAAAGATTGGTCACTTACTAGTGTGCAGAATCATTCAGCTCATATTCGTATCCTCTATCGGCAGCTTCTCTCACTCCAGCATCAGCCCACAGGCAGCGCAATGCATAAGACACAAAGGGAAACAACATCTGATCTTCATCAAAACAACGGCCACAGGATAGGACAGAGTGGGCATGTACCTGTGAAAAATATAAAGCATTTATGAAAGGAGGCTCCAAGCCTTGGTCAACATGCATTAATTACTTGGACACAATACATGCATCAACATGTGCATAACATATAAACGTACAACTATGTATGTTTATTTCAGCTGGTTCAGTTATTTAGTGAGTAAACACACTAAGCAATAATGTTTGTATTTTGAATAGCAAACAGAATTTCCAGGAAACTATAGGTAAGAAAGAAAAAAGGACTATATGAAACACAGAAGGAACAGAGGCACCTGTAGTCATAAAGCAAACAATAGTAAGAGATCAAAACTGCTTTAGAGAGCATCCTTTTATATATAATACTTTGACTGACTCTGTTATATGCATCTAACAGCCATAGTGTTTAGTGATACTAGGAAATTGCAGCTGTGTAACATTACTCATCATAAGCTTAAATGTCTGGCTATAAAATCACTGTGATAACTTATTCTGTTTTACTGGATTTAGACACAAGCCAGCATCTACATTACACTAGAATTCAAAAGCAGTATAGATAAATTTCCAGCAACAATACCACTCACACCCAGGATGACAACTGAAAACTCAGTTGTAAACAGAGATTAATCCACATTATTTTCAGTTCTCTAATTCAGAACTGAAAACAACTCATGGGTGGCCTCCCCCTTTCTGCTGTGTGGCTACATCTGAAGAAAAGGAAGCAGACAGGGTTATAGATTTAGCCTACATAGCTGAAAAGTGGCAAGCATGCCTCTACAAATTGTCTGGTTGTCCCACAGGCATCTGTTTAGCCAATGTGGAGGGGGGGGGGGGGTTACACGTGGTGCAACAGTCGAGGAAAGAGCCATCAGGTGGAAAATCTGCCAGAATCATAAGAAAAGCTGGACCCTGGACCAGTCAACTATTGACTCTAGAATGCTTGAATGAGCTAGGTGCACCATGGTCCAACATCCTGTAATTGTTATTCTTGTGTGATGCAGTAGCTTGAGAATCTACAGCCTGGCTAACACATGATGCTATCAGTATCAGCTTACCATGTACATTGGATATAAAAAGTGTACACACCCCTGTTAAAATGCCACGTTTTTGGGATATAAAAAAAAGAGACCACAATAAATAATTTCAAAACTTTTCCCACCTTTAATGTGACCTATCACCTGCACAATTCAACTGAAAAACAAACAAATCTGTTTGGGGGGAAAAATATAAAAAATAAAAAACACAATAAGCTGGTTGCATAAGTGTGCACACCCTTAAACTAATACTTTGTTGAAGCACCTTTTGATTTAATTACAGCATTCAGTCTTCTTGGGTACACACCTGCTTATCAATTAGAGAGACTGATTGATTAACCCCAAATAAAGTTCAGCTGTCCTAGTAGGATTTTCCTGACATTTACTTGGTTGCCGGCTACAGCAAAAGCCATGGTTCGCAGAGAGCTTACAAAGCTTATGGTTTTGGCTGAACCAAGGGTAGATGCTATCTGAACCAGGTGAGGAGTCAGTGAGAATTTGATCTAAGGGTCTGAATAGGTGTTTTTACACCTCAAGTCTATCTCAGAGAATTTTTCCTCAGTTAGACAGAAAATGCTGAAGGTGTGATGGGAAAGAGAGAGCTAATTTGGAATATGTTCTGGAAAAGTAAGAATCTTACAGATTTTAAAAACTCCATACAGTGTGTTTTATCAGAAATGTTGGGAGAGCAACTCACTGTAATTAAGAGAATGATTCTTTTGAACTGGAACAGACTCCAATATATACACAGTAATGCCTTACTACGTTTAATACAATTGGCTGCAAAAAAATAAATAAATCAAAAACAGAAATCCGAATTTAAACCAATTGTAATTGAAGTACTAAATATTGCAAAATAGATAAAATAATTGGAGGTGGGGCCCTTAGCAAAAAAAAAAAAAAAAGAGCGAGCAAATTACATACAAGTAAATGCAATCTGAGGGAACAATACAAGCAAAATAATGTTCAGAAGAAATGAGATTTATGGGCTGGAAGAAATAGAATACTACATAACGAAATAAATTGCTAAAAGGAAAAATATATATAGTTGGTGAAAATGTTACTATGGTTTGCTTTCTTTGCTTTGTACAAGATTGTGCCATTGTCTTATTTGTGACTTAATATAGATGTTTATAAAAATAAAGAATGCAATCTCTTCATCTTGGACTAGAATTTCACCCAGAAGCTACATTTCTTAGTAAGTCTTGTAATCACTTCCTCTCAAGCATGGTTAGAGACAGCATGGCTAGACAGCAGCAGGCCTTCTCGTCCTTCTAGCCTCTCTTTCACATTCATCAACATTATCAAGATCACCTGCTCCACAGCAAGCTCCCCCACAGTGATCAGTTCACCTGGGCCAGGTAAGGTAATATCCCACCCTAACCACCATCCCACCAAGGTGTGGGACTTGTTATACAGCTACATTGCTGCAATATACAACCATTCAGACATCACCCACCTGCACAATTACAACCGAAGGCCTGTACCATTCTTCAGCAGACAATGATCAGATCATTTCACTCATTCATTCTTCACCTACCTTATTTCAGCCCTTGTACCTCTTGTGCCTTTTAACAACCCACATTCACACAACAAAGAACTGATTAATTCCAGTTTCAGTAGTCCTACAAAATAAACACTAGCTCCAGGCCATCTTGCCTATAATCCATGAGCATCCTCTCAACCTCTTAGAGCATGAAATCTGGACAAAACCATAAATGAAAGTGTGACAAAGTTGCAAAAATAGGGATAATTTTTAAATATTTTACAAACTTAGAAAGTTGACAGAATAAAACGTTTTGCATTAGCATGAATTTTCTTGAAGGGTATGAAGTCTGAAACTCAAATGTCTGTCATTCTCATACTTCAATTTTTAATGATTATCCACTAATTTGCCAGAAAACCACAACTTTATTGAAAAACAGACCAAAAATATGAATCAAAGATCTAGACATTCTGCAAAAATCTGCACAATTGAGAGTATGTGTGAGACATTCCTTTCCTCCAACTGTATCCATTACTTCAGAAACTTGTAATGCAAGATTTAGTAAAGCCTAGCTAATCTGCACCTCAAAATTTTAAGGGTCACACAGATAAAATACAAGTTTTTTTTTTTTTTTTTTTGCATTCCCTGTATTACAAAATGTCATATAAGGTGACATTCATCCATTTCCTGTCTTTCATTTTCATCCATAGTTAAATTTGCCATATCCCTGATAACCACTTGTGAAATGTCTCAAGTTCATAAACCCAAATAACTAGGACCATCTTTACTAACCAGATCAGAAACACTCAGTCAACTGACACTGATAATAACTGAGAATATGGACTTAGCCTACCAAGCTGGTGGTGGCAGTCCTAGTCAATGTGTAGATGGAAACAAACAAATGCACACGAAGGGCAAAGAACATTACGGTAGTGATGTAGGTACTCATGTCAGCCACTAGGGGACAGGGATAAAAGCTAACAGAAAAAAAAAATGGTTACATGTGGTAATGACGGTGTCCCAGTGAAAGCCCTCTGACAAGCTAGAAGTGACAGCTGCAGGGACTGAGGCAAGAAATGGGTCAATGGTGATGGGTCTCTCCTCTCTGTGCCCCTTGAACTGCCAGTCTGGACAGGCTAAGCTGCAGGAATGCTAAAGGTTTCCAAGGATAGCCATGGCATAAAACAGCATTCATGGAGAAAAGACAGCTTTGATGATCAACAATGCAGGAAGCCAAAATACTAGGCCTCCAACTGTCCAGCACTCCCTTTTCCCCTCTAAATTCACATGTATATACTAGACATGCAGTCTAGAAGACAAGTTAGAAGCTGAACTAAGGCCAAGAATAATTGCACAGAAATTCTGCATGAATTTAATCTCTATGGCATACATCAAAAACACACCTTACACCATTTACTCAGAACAGTAAGTAAAAAAATGCCACTTAATGAAACATTTAGAAAAATCATACTCCAAGCCTGCACAAACCATTGTAATCTTCAAGAAAACTCCCTGAAACTCATCTATACTATTTTTTCCTAGCTCCTCAAGGAGTAAACCAAGACTAGCAAAATGGCATGCAATGAAATCAACATTCACACAGATAAACCTCTGTCACCAGTATTCTTTGGCCACCACTACCTTCTCTTGACTCACAAAAACCTCCGCCAACTCCCTTCAACTTTCAATTCTTCCATAAAAAATAAGGTCTCCGAGTTCTGTCTACCAAAGAAGGGAAATATCCTTCCCTCTGTAATCCATAATAGATACCTCTGTTGCACGATATAGTCTGCAACCATACCTCCCAACCGTACCACATTTCTCGGTTTTTACCGAGTTTTGGGGTCCAAATAATGAGGTGCCACGATTCCAGAGTGGCACTCCATTTCCGAATTTTCCCAGCTTTTTTAAAAAATTTCCGCGTTTTGAGCTGACGTCATCACGTGCGTGATGACATCAGCTCCACCAGCCTGTCGGAATTGAGCTCAAGGGCTCACATGCACACATTTCCGGCTGCTTCCTTGCCCGGAAACTAGGACTATTTGAATCACACATTTCCAGCTGCTTCCTTGCCCAGGAACCAAGAATCTTCATTCTGGCTGCTTTTATTTGAATGGAAACTGCAGATTTTCACAATACTAACTTTTGTTTCTGCTGCAAGGTATTTTATCTCGCAACTGTTGGTGTAAGGTTTTTTTTTTGAATGCTATGCTATCTTCTCATTGCTGCTCGGCTGCTGGTGTATTATGGTGTAAGATATTTTTATCTGCATTCTTTCTAGTGCGTTTGAATCATTCTAGTGCGTTTGAATCATTCTGGCTGCTTTTAATTGAATGGAAACTGCAGATTTTCACAATGCTATCTTTCGCTGCTTCTGCAAGGTATTTTCTCGTCGCTACTTGTATAAGGTATTTTTATCTCCCAACTACTGGCGTAAAGTATTTTTATCTCGCAAGTGCTTGTTTAAGGTGTTATTTTTTAATGCTATGCTATCTTCTCATCGCTGCCTGGCTGCTGGTGTATTATGGTATAAGGTGTTTTTATCTGAATCCTTTCTAGTGTGTTTGAATCATTCTGGCTGCTTTTAATTGAACGGAAACTGCAGATTTTCACAATGGTATCGTTCGCTACTGGTATAAGGTATTTTTATCTCGCAATTGCTGGTGTAAGGTATTTTTTTGAATGCTATGCAATCTTCTCACTGATGCTGGTGTATTATGGTGTAAGATATTTTTATCTGCATCCTTTCCAGTGTGTGTGTGCTGCCTGGGAACTGGGACTGTTTGAATCAACATTCCGGCTGTGGGGAATTGTGGTGTAAGGTATTTTATTCCGGCTGCTTTAAGGAAACATTCTGGCTGCTTTTATTTGAATGGAAACTGCAGATCTTTTTTGCAATGCTATTCTCATCGCTGCTTTAATGAAACGTGTGTGTGTGTGTGTGTGTGTGTGTGTGTGTGTGTGTGTGTGAGAAACAGTACTGCAAGAAAGAAAAGGAATTGCTTTATCAGCTTGGAATATAGAAACTTAGCCTCCCAGATGTTTGATTTTATGGTTTAATTATCCACTGTCTATATAATGTGTAATGTTGCTAGCAAAACGTGCCTAGTTTCCTAGTAGTTAATACTTAAGGCAAATTCCAAGGAAAGAATACAAACAGAATAAAAATGTATGATGATGCAATAAGTAGTATAACAACATAAAGGGACGCACTGTACTTCACTCACTTTGTCCTGCCATCCTCTTGGAATGAGATTCAAGCAACAGACAAATACCATCCCAAAATATGACCACCAGATCGTATTAAACTGACATTGTGTAATAAGAGTAAACAAGTAAAATGTGCAGGCATATCTAGCATGTATTTTAGATGCTGCTTTTAATTTTGATTCACATTATGTGTACCATAAAACAGTTATGACTCAGCGCTGATTTATTAGTTTATTTGCCAGTGATTTATTTTAACCCACACTTGTTTGACTAAGAACAACAAGGTGCTGAGTTGTGCAATCGTAATTTTGTCCTCATAGGAATAATGATTGTTTTGTAAGTAGTATACAACAGCAAAACATCAAATGAAAATATAGTTGTTATTGGCAAATGTTTGTCTGCAGTTTGTGTAGCTGATGGGTTCAAAAACAAAATGACAATTAGAAGGTGAAAAAGAAATGTACACAAATACCTAAAAAATGCAGGAGGCGTGTGTATGATCGTTAAGTGTTCATGTGTGAGTATGATTGAATACTTTTGTGTGTGTGTGTGTGTGTGTGTGTGTGTGTGTGTGTGAAAAGGTAGTCAGGCTCAAACCCTGTACCTTGGGTACAGGTAAAAAGAGCCTAAAGTCCCAGGCCACCACCACTTGTGAATTTATGCCTCATATTTTTGTGGCAAATCACTGAAGGACTGAACTCACTAAATAATGACAGGCATTTGAATTTCAGACTTCATATTCTTCAGAAAATAAATGGTAACACAAAACCTTTTGTTCTAGCAGTTTTCTAAGTTTATAAGATCAGTATTTGAAACTTGTCCCTATTTTGGGGCCCCCATTATTGGCCATGTCCAGGTTTCTTTTTGTGGTAAGACATTTGAGAGCCATGGTGAGAAGTGAGAACTGAATTCTGTATTCCCCCATTATTGGCTTTGCCCAAGTTTTTCTGTACTAAGAGGTTGAGAGCTATGATGAGAAGTGAGAACTGAAGTCACTAAATGATGGCAATTTAAGTTTCAGTCTCTGTCTTTCAGGAAGCTGCTGATTTGGCATAGTGGTATGTTGCTTTGACTGTAATGCACAGGGACCTGTCCTGGGTTCCAGACTTGGCAGTAAAATGCATGGTGATAATATAACATTTTAATAAAGTCAGGAAGGTGTATCAAAGAACACGTGTATGTTTTTTATGTGTACAAGGGGCCTATGATTTGAAAACAGCCCAAAGGTAATCTTTATCCACCACTGGCCAGATGCATTTTCTTTGGATGCGGTGTGGGTTTCAATGCTGTTTCAATTAATGTGAGTTTTAAGGGCAGAGATGTTTTAATGCTAAGTCTATTTTAATTGTGAGATAATATTGCTTTGTTTAGCAGATGTCTTAGTGTTTGTGTATTGTGCTATAAAATGTAAAAATAAAATCCAAATAATCACTGTAGATTGTAGAAGTAAAGCAGTATGCACACATTAGTGTCTATGGTAAATGGGGCGAAATAGCCAGGTAATGGGACATGGCTGCAGGTATCCCACAGTTCATTGGAGTGGGCAGGGTTACATAATTATGTATGCAAATTTTATGTTAATCAGAGTACAGATTTGTACCTATTTTTCATGGGCCTTGTCCAGATTCTTGATGTTTCCAGGTTGAGAGGTATGTCTGCAACCCATTTCTCTCAAGGAAAACAATTCATTAACTGTCTTTGAACTTATTTTCTAATAAAAGATCACAACTCCCCTACGGAAGTTCTGAAGAATCATTTCCTGAAACTGCCTCCATAACCTACTGCCAGCCTCACACAACCAACAAAATTCTGATCCGTTTTCATTAATGCATCCAACCAGTCCAAATGTTATAAAACTCCAGCTAATCTTTATCATCACAACACAACTGTTAATACAACCTCATTCCTACCTCCTAAATGCAGTCCACATAAATCTTAAAAATCACAGAAGTGATCTAGGACCCGGACATATTTAATCTACTAAAATTAACCAGAGAAGCCTCATGGTCACAAAAACAAGTTTCCAAAACTTGACTGCTAAAGACAAAACTCATCCAAGTATAAATATCCCACCTTCTGTAAGCTTCTCCAACAACCAAATCCTGCAAAAACAAACAAATCTCTTTATCCAAGTGAACATATTTACTCTTGTTTAGAACTAACCCCCTTCTTGTCTCCTCTTAGCAAAGCAAGCAAAACTACTAGCCCAAATGAGAGTACACCAATAAATTCCTAACAACCCACCTTTCACCCATGTCTGGCCAATATCCCCTACATGATGTGAACCAGCAGGGATGACCCACTCCCCCAATAAACCAACAGGACAACCTGGCCAGAAAAAGGCACATAACGTACATACTGCACAGTTATAAACAGCAAAGTATCCCAATTCTTCAGAAAAAAGTCACAGCAAGACCTCATATCCCTATTTCTCATGAATATTGTAAGATTTGGGCTTATTAAAACAACACAATATGCCCTGAACAGCCCATACAAAAATAAGCATTTTTCCCATTTTCTAGAGTTGACCATTCTTTTCCACCAGTAAGAATTTATTAACATGTTTAACCTACAAAGAAAATGATCATGCTTTCAATGAGAATACATTTGGAATTTTGCATATCATTTCTTATTTGTCACACAACAGTTTGTAAGATGAGAACATTTTCCAACAAAGCAGGAACTGTTAAAATATAATTATAAACCTTATTTTAATCAAATATGCAGCAATATAGGCAAGTTCCTAGATGTGTATAGATCTATGTATATACAAATTGTCCTAAAGTAAAATTCTAACTTATTCATTTTGTTCCCACGAAAAATAGCACCCCCCATATGTCCAGATCATTCAATGTCTGCTTACATTCACTGCATATGTATATTTACTCTCATGTAGCTTTTGGTCCAAAATATTTATGTTTTAATTTCTAACAACTCAGACTTTGCATCTATATACTCTGTTTTCATAACAAAGATGACTCACGTTTACCTTTGTGTTATCTTGATTCCAAACATATACATAGTCCAATTTTTAGATATTAGCCAAAATGTACTTAACGTTTATTCAGAGATATTTTACATCTGCTTCTCACAGTCAGTGTTGATTCAATGTCCTAGAAAATTATGTATGACAAAAAAAATTGATCATTTACAAAGGTGTATGCATTTCTGGTGCATTTTTACGAGAGACTTTTTTAAACTGTTGAAATAAGCATTATAATATAATACTTGGATTTGCATCCTACCTCCATTATAGTAAAATATGAAATAGTAGAAAAGGTTATAGAACATGGTCTGCTTATTTTTTTTAACCAAGATAATTATTTTATTGAAAAAAGTAACTTCAAGAGTAAACAGTTGATGTAAAATTGCTAAAAACAGGTTAGGTGAGTACTTTCAAACACACAAATGGCATAGGAGTGGGTTTGGCATAATGGTTAAGGTCTTTGCTTCATAGACACAAAGGTCATGGTTTGTTTCTGACCTTGGGTTATTGGTTAGGCTTAAAAATTTCCCTACAGGGCAGTTAGTGTAGTATTCAAATTTTTGACCTTATGAAGTGTTTCTAACATGAGAATTATTTTTAACTAAACCATGTCTCACTTTCTTTCTAAATCCTCATTTCAAGTTTCTATCATTACATTCCCCCCTAGTGTTTCCTGTATACTCTGGCAGTTGGCTTAGAGGATCAAGTAGCTGTTAAACTGTTTCCTGTGGTCCAGTGATGCAAGATTCGATTCCCTCAGCCTCCATTGCCTAACTGTGTCACTCTGAGCAAATCACTTAACCAGATACCCTCCCAGACAGAGTCTGCAAAAAGTCCATTGAGATCAGTGCTCTAACCTGGAAAACAAATGCAATTAAATAAAATCCACTTCCATATAGCAAATGTATTACCCTTTGGTACATGAATCTCTACATAGATGTTCATCATATTGATAACTGCTGTTGTATCCTTAGGTATATGGGTCATATCCTGCCAAGGATATAACAGACAGCATCCAAACCTCAAGGCACCTTCTATTCACCCAAAATGTCTGGCAGCTCGAGCTGGGCTGGACGTCAATCATAACTCTCAACTGTACAGATTTTTGCCTCATATTTTTGATCCATTTTTCATAAAATTCTGTTTTTTACAGCAAATCACTGGCAAATTACTGAAGATTTAAGTCAGAAAATAATGACAGGCATTTGAGTTTCAGACTTCATATCCTAACGCTAAACCTGTTGTTCTATCTACTTTCTAATTTTTGTAAGAGCAATATTTAAAAGTTGTCCTTATTTTTGGGCCTTTGTCCCCTCATTATTTATGGCACTGTCCAGATTTCTTGCACTAAGAGGTTAAGAGGTATGGCGCCAATCCCTTCAGAGTTTTACTGCTGCTGAACAGTATGCTCCTCTGAGGCTTTCAAGGATCAGTGACTGGCTTGTGTGGTTTCTTTGCCAGGCAGACAAGTTCTCTTTGAGGAAAAAATCTTTCATTTAATATTTTTTGCTTATTGTTAATACTTTCCTCTTCAGGAAAGTTATGTAGGAGTCTGTGCTTTAATGGACTGTCACAAGACTATGCTGTACTTTTAAATGAAAGCACTCTTTTTTTTTTTTTTTTCCTGTCAGTTTAAAAACTGTTTAAAGTAATCAAAAACATTTATTTTTTCTCTGGAGAAATTGTGTTTAAAACACTTTATCACCACCCCCCCCACACACACAAAGTTAATAAAGTACATTTTTTTACTGTATCTGACTTAGCTTTTACTGGCATTTTCTACGAATAACAGGTATCATTTTCAGCTTGATCATGAAACAATCTATCAATCCTTCTAGCCACAAGAACAAAAAGCTAAGCAAACAGCCTTTGCCATCATAGCAGGCTAGAAAATTTGCCTCAGCTGCAGGTGGTTGATTTTGCTGTGGCAATTAGTTGTACCTCAGATTACTCATCTTTTACTTCAGATCGCTCTGGTGTACCAACTACAGCCACTATGGACTGGGGCTTAGCCACATCCAAAAACGAGGAAGAAAGGATACTCTATATTGGATGTCCACGACAACTCCGGTACTATAATGGCAGGACTAAATCTTTCAGATCTTTGAATCAATTGTTGTAAAGGTAAGAAGAAGGGACAGCCTATGTCAAACCAGACTATTTCCAAATGATTGTCTAAGGCTACTACCTTTTTTTATACCCACCACACCAAATCGATTGCAGGCAGGGTTCAAAGCCAACTCTAACAGGGCCCTGGCTTAATCTGTGACTTTCTGGAAAGGGCTGGATTCTAGAAGCGTTCTATAAGCTGGTACTTGGTCCTCAGTACATAGTTTTACAAAACACTATACACTTGATTCCTTCTACAAATCTAGATCTGGCTGGTGCCAGGAAGCTTCAGTAATTTTAGTGATATAGCTAAGACTACTGCAACAGTGATAAATATAATGAACATAATACAGTTGAGTAAGTAAACTTATAATAGATGTCCAAATGATGACTGCTACAGTAGCTGCTGCATCCCATCCTTCCCCATTGTTTTTGGTGTGCTGCTTATGCCAGTGTGGTTATGTATATTTTTGTTTTTTCTAGCATGTCTTTTCAGAGCTCGGCCTCATTCTCTTAAATGGCGGGAAAGCTCTGAAGGGACTGGCACCCAAACTGTACTTTAGTCAGCTCAGCTTGAGCTGACACTTTGGGCATGTACAAGGTGCCCTGAAGCTTTGGAATCTGACCAGTTATTATATCCTTGACAGGATATAATCCATATAGCTAAGGCTACTGCAGCAGTGATCATTCGAACACCTACTGTTATGGTACGTTTACTTACACAACTGTACTTTTCTACCTTTACTACAGTCAATTCAGCCCCTAAGTAATAATCCCCTTTTTATCTTTCTTTTGCTTACAGTTAACTATTTAGATACACACACCCCTTTCCCCATAGGAAGCATGTCTACATTCACTCCTACATATTTACTTGTATGTCACTATTGTTCTTCTACCTCTAGTTATCCAGTCTTTGGACTTGTTTGCTAATAGTTTCACTGTTCATTCTGTGCTGTTCCTCCCTCATTCCCCTCACTTGCTCTCTGTTTTCCCCATTTCTACCATTTTCTCATACATCCCTTTTATTTTATTGTCTCTTCTTTCCTTTTCTCTGCTTCTTCTAAGTAGTTCATTATTTGTTCCAAATCATCTAGGTTTATTTCCAGGCCCTAGTAAACATCTATTTATATAATGTCATTAGAAACCAAACTAATCTCTTACCTCTTGTTATCTGGATACGGTATCCTAATAATACTAACCTTCTTGTTATCTCCTCCAGTTTAGGTACTAAAAATTCTAGTTCTAGTAGTTCTTATATAATTGTCTTTTTTATCACCTTTATAAAATTATCACTTAAGGCACAGGTAAACATACATTAATGTAAAAGAAAACAAACCATGTTAATGTGTGCACAGTTACAAACATTACTCATCGCATACATTATTTTATAAAAATGATCAACAATCCAAAATTACATAAATTGTTCAATTCTTACCTTCCCTTAAACCTCACTCCTCCTCCAAAACATTATTTTACATGTATTGGTCCAACAATTTATATTTTTCTATGTAATTTACTCCTATCATTTTCTAAAGATCTCACTTTCTGTTCTTTTATCGCTTGTCTCACTACTTCAAGTATAGTTGATTTAGATTGTGATTTTATTTATAGTAATTTTTTTGGCAGCCACAAGAATTAAACTTAACAAAGGCTGACTACATCTAGGTAATTCTGATCCTGTATCCCAGCTAAAAAAGTCAAAAGTCATCTGCTTAGTTACACTCATTTGCTCGCCCAGTATTCCTGATGGAGTACTCTGTAGGGAATTTGTAAACTCTGCCAACTCATTACACTTCCAAACATATGTTCCCAATTATGTTTTTCTTCCACATCACACCTCCAGCATTTGCCATCTACCCGAGGAAAAATTATTTGGAGTCTGCTTGGGGTATACATGTATGTATGCAAACACTTCCATGCAAAAATCTTACATCTTCTAGATTTTATTGCATGTTTGGGAGCCACACATATGTCCTCCCATTGCTTCTTTGTGAAATGGATAGGTAATCTCTCTTTCCAACATTTTCTGATCTCCTCTGATTGATTCCTATAGTTATCAAACAATATTTTATATGCCCTAATTATCCCTTTTTTAAAAGCGGATTCTGTTCTAGATTCAGTTAAAAACTCAACCAGTGCATGTCTTTCATTTAGGATTTCCCTATCCCTTTCTCTTTGTCTATATTCTGATATCAATCTTTGATAAGGAAGATAATCACTAAACTGAAATCCAATGTCTTCTTGGCCTCCTCATATTATGTTACCTTTCCCTCTCAAATTATTTGTTCCCGAAACCTTTGTTCCTTTGCTAGCTTCCTCCAGTAAATTATAGCCCCCTATCTATTCTCTGTACCGCTAACTGCAGTCACCCCTATCATAAGAATCTTTTTCCATTCCCATGGTAACTTAATTCTTAGCATACTTTCCGCTACTTTATGAATATAATACTCTATATGTCTGTTGTTATTCTTCTTATAGATCTGCACTTAAAATCCAATTCTTTCCTTATTTCTTCAATTTCCCCTCACCTGCTTCATCATCATCTCTTTCTACTGCGAATTACAGCTTTCTGCTTCTGTTATGTACAACAGCCTTAAATGTGTAGCTCTAAAATATCCCTTCAAATCAGGTAATCCTAAACCTCCTTGTTCTATTCAAAGGATCAACTTATCCCACTTGACTCTTGCCCTCTTCTCCTCCCAAATAAAATTCTTCAACTCTTTATTAATTACTATCCACAACTTCCCCTTCGGTTGATAAATAATATGCCTGATCTGTGCATAAAAATAAAGGGATTAAAAACATTTTACTGCTTATAGGCAAAAGCTTCCAGTTTCTCAGTTTTTCCATTTTCTTTTGTTTATTCTTAGAAAAAATATTTTGTATAATCTCTTGCCATACACCTTAGCTGCCATAACAAAATCCTTTTTAATCCACACTTCTGAATACGTCATTTTATCATGTCCTCATACATATGGGTATTGCTAAACCATTTCATGTTTGGCTACACAGCTTATAGTTATACACTCGCTTATCTTCAATAATTTTATATCCTGAAAAAACCTGGAACTGTCTTACAATGTTCCACAATACGGAGATGTCCTTTTCTGATTGCATCTCGTAAAACAATGTCACCTACAAACAAAACAAACTTTTCTTGAACTCCATACCAATTATATCCTTGAATTTCTAAGTCCTTTATTTTGTTTGCTATATCCTTGAATTTCTAAGTCCCTTATTTTGTTTGCTACTGATTCTAAGTATAATGCAAACAACAAAGGGGAAACAGGACACCCTACTTGCTTCCTCTGTTCAGACACAACTTAAAAGAAAGGAGCCCTCCCACTTAGATTTTTTTGCCTCAGATCCCCAACATAATATCCTTCTAATTAACCTTATTATTCTATCAAGAAATACAAATGGTCCCCATTGCCCTACTCGCAACATCTCAGATTTTTCTGTTGATTGCTTTCTCAGCATCAAGACCCAGGAATAACAGTATTAATTTCTTACATAGAGCTTCCCTCTGGAATCATGAGTGCTCTATTAATATTGTGAAATGATTGCCTCCCCACCACAAAACCACATTGGTCTGTATCCATCAAATTTGGCATTACCTTTGCATCCCTTACCATTACAGGCAAATACTTTATGATTATGGTTTAAAACTGAAATAGGCCTACATGAAGTTAGATCAGATCGATCTTTACCATCTGTAGGTATTACAGCCACCACATCTTTTTTCCAAGATGTTGGTGCCTTTACTCTATTTAAAAATACTGTTAAAAAAAAACTCCCAGATATTTATCATTTACTTCCCTCATAGCTTTCATACTTCTGCAGATATACCATCTATCCTGCAGACTAGTTATACATCACCATTTTCATCTCATCTCCTCCAATATTAACTGTTAGTTGTTGAGCCTCATCGACCTCTAACCTTCAAATATTTATGTATTTCATAAATATTTCCACGTGTGATTTTTCTTGATTTCCCCATTTCTCTGCTTTATACAAATTTTCATAAAATTTCCTAAACAGCTCCAATGCCTTTACAAGATCTCTGGTTATTTTCCTTGTTATAGGCTTCCTAAATTTGGCAACAACCCTTTCTACTTCCTGTTGCTTAAGTTGCTGTGTCAAAAGTTTTTGGGCTCTGGAGTTATTATCAAAAACAGAAGCTTAACAGCAATCTTTCTAAACTCATGCATATTATCCAGGTACTCCCTTACTTTCTCTTTAGCACTCCGCAATTGTGCTTGTGTCTATTCTGTGAGATTCCCCTTATTTTGTAATAGTTTAACCTTTGTGAGCTCCTTTAAATAATTCTTAACCAGATCTCTTTTTCTTTTATTTCTAACCTATTTTAAAACTCTCTTTTCATTTTATCCCACTTAGAGCACTTGATAATCTTTCCTACTAATTCGCAGATGATTTCTACTACCCATTCCTTAAATTCCTGTTTTAAAAGGTGGGTGGGGAAGCGCCAGTGTCTCATTTTTACTTCATTTTTATCTGCAACAGTTATTGGATATGTATCAGAGTTCTCAATTAAATGAGCATGTGACAATTTCTGCCTAGTCTAACCCAGTTAGTGTACCATGGAGACTAATATGTAAACTCTCTTCGAGTTCCTAGTACTGAATTCACTTTTTTCATACCAAATATCATACAATTGTTCAGAAATATACCCTCTTTTGTTATATTTTCCCTTCTAATCCACCTCTCGGATACATCCTCATTGTTGCAAACCAAATTTCAGAACCCTTCTATTAAATAATGTTCTCTGCTGAAAGCTAATTATTTCTCCCAATTTTCTTTGAGCTTAGTTACAGCAGTTTTAGGTAGAATACAAATTCATGCCAGCATGTAATCCTCATTTTTTTTTATTTATTTTTATTTTTATATTTGTTTGCCTTGTTAGTCCAACTGGGCCAGTGGCCCCTTTTCAGCGGAGGCCAGGGAAGAAAACACCCAAGATAGGAGAAAAACTAGCAGTATAAACAAGAAATAGATATATGTACATGCAATCAGAACAAAAATAAAATGGAAATTCACAACAGAATAAACATTATGTCAAAAATTTTAGTAGAAACAGCAATAAACAGGTATGCCTATATATTTTAAGTACTTGTATAATGTATAAACTCATCCATGTTGTATATACAAATCAGTAGTGGTAGATGCAGAAGCTTGTTCAAACAGATTAAAAATAAGATGTACAGCAGGTCAGAGTTATATGGAGGTAGAGTTGCCATTGTCATCTTTTTTCATCTATCTACTGGAATTCCTCTAGCAATTAATATAAGTACTTCTCTCTTTCCTTGTCCTGATATTCTGCAGCATATCCATCCTAAAATCCTTTCTTTATCAAATACACATGCTCAGCTCTTTCCAAATGTGTCTGTTACAGTATTGCTATTTGCACTCTACACGTTTGAATATAATTCAATAATTTTGTAGACTGCAGTGGCGGTGCTGCGGTAGCATTGTCGCCGCTGAGTAAGACATTGTCCTGTTCGATTCTCAGCTAAAGCGTCTTCTGTGTGGAGACATGCGTAAGTGGGCGTACCTTCGTTGAAGGTTGTACATCAGGGCTGGCAACTCAGTATGTAAAAATCTACTGCCAATCATTAGCAGACCGGAGTTCCGCTGTGGCGACCCCTAACCGGGAAAAGCCGAACGATACAACTACTATTTCCTTTTCGTCTATATCTATGAGACCATTTATGTTCCAAGATAATATGGAAAGTGTCTCCATTATGGTATGAAGTCATTATTTCCATGTATTATATATGTTTTTTAAATGTCTATTTTCACCTTGTTGTCATGATATCCCTTTATACAGTTTTTTTTTCTTTTCAACATTGGAACCTATGTCACATTTTACAAGACTTTGTTTTAATAAAAACCCTCAAAAAAGACTCCCAGAACACCCCATAACCTGTTAACAACACAAATGCACAAAACTATGTACAACTTCAAATGCTTAACCCTCCTAACAGGAACATTTGTGCCAGATAGACGGTTGCTAATAAAGGTCCTAATTGACCTGAAATTGAGGTTATCTATGCCAAGACTCATGACATGCCTGTGGTTTTATGTACATTAATTGGTGTCTAATCTTTTTTTATATTTATCCCCCCATATGAAAACAACTTGCAAGCTTTCAGAAATCATTAACTATTAGCCTTGAAGAAAAAAGGAGTTCTGTACTCACCATAATGTTCCATGTTTGTTGTCCATCTCGTCAATCATTCTTACTGGATGGGGTCAGAGCTGATCTTCGGCTCCAACTCGGACGAATACAATAGCTCGAAGTCTCTAACTTGGCTCATGGCAGAATAGGTATCACATCATGCAGTTATGTAATTCCCCAGATCTTGTTTGCTGCCAATCATAATAATTTGTCTAAATTAATAATGTGACATCAGGTACAGATAAGGAAAATTCAAAAGAGCTCCTTTAGTAAGGAAGGAAAATCTCACCTCTAGGAGTCCTTGGCTGGGGGAAGGTGGGAGGGTTGTAAGAATGAATGGTGAGATGGATAACAAACATGGAACGTTATGGTGAGCACACAACTCCTTTATGTTATGTTGCCCTATCTCGCCTTCATTCTTACTGGATGGGACAGTGTCCCTAGCCCATTTCCCTGGGTGGCTCACAGGTGTATACCTTTGAGCACAGTGGAACCAAAGAAATCCCTATCCCTGCAGGCCAAATCAACTTTGTAATGAGTAATAAATGTATGGGGACTTGCCCACATAGTGGCGGTACAAATACTGTCCACTGACAATCTGGCTAGGTAAGCAGAGGATATTGCTAATGCGCTGGTCGAGTGGCCTCTAACTTTGAAAGGTAAATTCCTGTTATTTGAAGTGTATATAAAAGTAATGCAATTTGAGAGCCAATTTGAAAGCATAATTTTTGAAAGTGGCATGCCCTTTTTTGCTTCAGAAAAGGAAATGAACACTATCTGTTTTCCTGAAATCTTTAGTTCTATGCAGATAAAATCTAAGTTGTCTATGCACATCCAATTGGTGAAGTTTGTACTCTGCCTTGTTGCTATGACTGGGAACAAACCTTTGGCACAAAGGACAGATTAGTACGTAGAGATACTCTATCCTTATATGGTGGCTTGATTGATAGAGCTTGCAACTCCGAGACTCTTCTTGCAGATGTTATAACTACTAGAACAGTTTTTCAAAAAAGGAATTTGAGATCACAAGATGATGAGAGCCCGAAAGGGGGTAATGTTAGGTGAGTCAGGACAAAATTCAAAAATGTGGAAATAAGGATCTATGTTAAATCACAGAACACTTAAAAAGCGAATGATGATTTATCAAACCCATGTAAGAGAAAGCTTACAATCTCGAACGCTTAGAACTGCGATTTTTTTCAAGGGAAAAAAATCATTGTTCCACACACAAAAAAAAAAATTTAAAACATTACATAAAACACACACCCCCTACTTAAATATACCAAGTCCGAGATCGCACTACAGTGACAAAAACGGCAAAGTAATGGAAGCAGCCAAGCGAATTTTTCCCTGGGAAAGAATTTGCTTATATGCCGTTTTGCTATTTTGCCTTTTCATGCTTTCAAGTTCGATCAAGAAGAATTCGAAAATGCGTCTTCAATCATTTAATAGGAACCCAGAAATTAGATATTGCAGCTAGTTGGACTCTGATTGTAGCTGCAGTGGAGCCATGCTGAAAAAGTTCTGCAAGAAATTCCAAAATTGAACTGACTGAGGCAGGGAAAGGATCAATGTTTTTTGCTTGTGCCCAGTAGGAGAACCTCTTTCATTTACTAGCATATAACTTTCTGGTAGAAGCCTTGTGAGAGGATACCAAAATGTGTTTTACTGCTGGTGTTAAGTCCTGAAGCCGGACTAAGTTTGGAAGTGGAGCAGCCATGCTGTCAAATTAAGGGTTTGGAGAGCAGGATGACGGGTTCCTGACATATGAGTCAAAAGGTCTGGAATTGGGTCCAAACCCACGGTTTCTCCTGTAGGTGAGGTCAGAGAAAGGGGAACCAAATCTGACGAGGCCATTATGGGGCAATGAGAATCAGCCTGCTTCCCAAGGATTTTGCTTTCTGGATGACTTTGCATATGAGGGGAAAGGGAGGCAATGCATACAGAAGTCCCGAGGGCCAATTGCGAACAAATGCGTCTCTTGGTATCTTCCCCAGAGGGGGGATTAGGGCAAAGTAGCTGCTGCATTTGGTATTCACGGGAGTGGCAAAAAGATCACAGCAAGGCTGGCCCCATTTTCAGAAAATCTCCACTGCTACGTTTTGGTTCAGAATCCACTCATGAGGCATTAAAATCACCCCGCGGAGCTTGTCCGCTATCACGCTGGATTTCCCTGGGATATGCATTGCAACTAGAAAAAAACATTGGGAAGAGACTGCTCATTGCCATACTCTCAGCTCCTCTAGACAAAGGGGGTATGATCTGGTTCCTCCTTGTTTATGTACCAGACTACCGACATGTTGTCTGGATTGCAGTCATTCCTAATGGAAGAGAGTCCTGGAGTACCTGCAATGCCAGAAGCACTGCTCTCATCTCTAGAACATTGATGTGCAGATGGGCCTAGTGTTCTTGTCATGTGCCCTGGACAATCCTTCCCAGATAATGCCCCCCCACCCTACCTGGGAGGCGTCCATGGTCACTGTAGCTACAGGTTGTTGTGGCACAAAAGGTCACATGGTCAGACCGAAGCCACCACAGGAGATCTCTCTTGCATGAGTCTGTGATTCTGACTTGGTGAGACATAGGAAGTTCTGGTAATGACCACTGAGCAAATAGGAGCCATTGAAGAATTCCCATATGCATTCTGGCTACGGGAATTAAGGTGATCATTGAAGCCATAGTTCCTGGGACTTTCAAAATCGTCTTTGGCTTCACTTTGTTTCTGGGTAGAAGGTTGGCTGTAGTGAGACCAAAGGGCAGAGCTCTAAACCGATAATGACTGGCTCCCAGCCAGAAGGGTAAGTGACTCCTTGATACTCTGTCCATTTTTGTGTGGTAGTACGCTCTATTGAGTACATCCAAGTCGTCTTTCCCCAAAAAGGGAAGAATTGACTGCAGTGTCACCATTCAGAACTTGAACTTCTTCATGGATTTGTTTAATTTGCTAAGATCCAAAATGGGTCTCCAGTCCTGTTCTTTTTCGCACTAAAAAGAATCTTGAGTAAGTTCCGAATCCTATTTGGTCTGTTAGGACATTTTGGATGACTCTTTTGTCTAACAACTTTTGAATTTCTACAGTTGCTTGTTCCCTTTGGGTGGGAAATCAGGGATTGTTCTGATCTATGGGACAGGATGGCAAAAGAGAATGGAATAGCCCCTGAATATTATACTTTCTACCCACAACTCTTGTGATATCTCGCCAGGCTTCTGGGTACAAAGATAAATGCCCCTCCCAACTGCCTCCAGAGTACAGCAGCCAGGCCTCCTTTCAGGAGCACTGGTAGGGCTGGCCACGAAAGGTATCACGGTCATCCTGGTTTTGCAGACCCATTCTGCCTCTAGGACAATGCCTAATATTACTGCCTCCCCCTCTGCCCCTGGGGAAGGGTTCACCTCATGCATCTTGAAAAACTCCCTGGGATCTTTTGAACCACATTGTCCCACTCTTCTGACCTTTATGGTAAGGTCTTGAAGGTATGGAAAAAAATGTACTCCAATGGCAGAGAGTTTTCCCTTCCTGCTCACATCTGGTGAGTGTGTCCTTGACTTTAGGTCCAAAAAGTGAAGCACCATCATAAGGGGCACTGGTAAAGGTAGACTTGAAAGGCTCGGCAAAGTTAAACAAGCGCATCCGGGACTGCCTCATCAGGGAAACTCCTGAACCCGCTGCCCTTCTCGCTCCATCTGCTGCATAGGATATTACTTTCATGGAGGAGTTAACAATGGAATTTAAGGTAGATAGCTGAGGGGTGAACTTTTCTGACACCCCCGCAGCCAATGAACCTTGCAGAGTATCTCCTAACTCCTTCAGGAGCTCTCTTTGTAGTCTCAAAGTGTGTAAGGTAGTTCAGCGATCTAAGGGTAAAAGTCGCTGATGAAAAGACACACTTCCTGTATCTGTCCATCTTCTGGGAGTCTTTGTTCGGTGGATGGACAGATGAGGATGTTTCAGAAAGTTCCTTTTTGGTGGCTCCTGCCACCACCATAGCATCTACAGGAATGCCTTTCATGAGAAATATTTTTTCCAAAGGTGCTGACAAGAACTTATTTGGCCTCCGAGGGACTGGTTCCATAGTGTCTGGTGACTCCCATGCCTTTTGACTAAACAACTCCAATAGCTCGTCGAAAGGCAGAGACACCCAGGAGGCTGAAGGTTGAGATCCAAAAGCCTTCAGGTACACGGACTCCTCATCAGAAGGGTTGATGGATTTCTAGCCACATCTCTGTTTCAGGATCTCTAGGATATCTGAGAAGGAGATATCTTCAGAGGATGACTGTGGGGACCCTTCTGACTCCTCAACGTCAGTGTCAGAGGTGATGGACTTGTCAGGGGAGTCTATATGCTTCCTCTTGCATATTCACTTTTGAGAAGCCTCCCCAGAAGGGTATTCTGGGGAGGTCTCTGAAGAGTGGGGTTTGCCCAATGGGGTTCCCTGAGGCTCAATCTCTGCTGTCCTGTGAATAGGATGGTGCCAAGACAGATGCCAGTGCTTTGAGGGGAAGACTACCAGTATCCTTGTGTAGAGCTGTAGGTGGGGACAGCACACTCCTTATCAGCTCGAAGGCAGATCCCCCGGCTCCAAGGACACCTCCGGTTCTGAGGAAACAGAGGGAATCCCCAGCTCCATGGAGATCAGCTCCGAGGTTGATGTAGAAGCTGAGCCAAAGCTCCAAGAAATAAACTCGGAACCAAAGAAACTCTGATCCGAGCATCCCCCCCCTACAGCTGACTGGAGAACTTCAGGTCCTAGACACCCCAAACGGTACAAGAGTGTTGGACCAGTTCCAAAATCTCCTGAAGGGGTCTCGGAACCAAAGAATCTACATCAAGCAGTACTTGGCATTCTGACTCCGAAGATCCAGCTTGGCTTGGAGGAGAAACTGTGGATGTAATAGTCTTGGATGGCTCTGGAACCAGCTGGGTCGTAACCGAAAACAATTTCGCCAGCGCCGATGACTTCAAAAGTCTGCGCACCACCCTGTCCACATCATCTTCGGATAAGCTCCTAGAGGACTTGGGGGAGACTCAGGGTTGGTGAGCGATATCTCTCCAATATGGGAGATCTGAAGATAGGGGAGACCGGTAGATCAGTGGACCGGCTCTAAAAAAAAAGGTCTCTCGGCTCTGAAGGCTGTGGAGCTGAAGGACTAGATTTGTCCAAACCTATGATCTCTCTCTGTTCTGAGGGCTGTGGAGCCAAGGCAGTTGATCCATCAGAAGTCTTAGCCAATTTTTGAGGAGGCTCCGAATGAGCCAAAGAAGCAGGAGATGGTCGTTTTGTAGTCTTGTCACTTTTAGAGGAAGGGGACCTACTTGAAGAAGTGCTCTGTAGTGTCTTATCAAATGAAGGTTTCAAGAGCCCTTTGAGAATCAGCTTGTTCTTTCTTTCCTGCAAGACACAGGAGTTGAAAGAATGACAAAATGTGCAAGTCTCTTGGAGGTGAATGGCCCCCAAACAATAAACACAAATGTTATGCCCATCAGTGATGCACATCTTCTGAGAATATTTCTGACACTTCTTAAAACTCGAATGCTTAGGTTCCTTCTCTCTACTTTCCTTTGACATTTAAGAAGGAAACAGCACTAGAACAACAAATAGTAAAGCCTAAAACATACCTCTATAAGAAGACTAACACATGCAGAAATATTTAAATGTTTAGATAGAAACTATAAAAAACACAGCACATCTAATAAGAAAAAAAGAACACGGGGAACAGCTCAGCCCTCTAAGTTAAATGGGCACTAGGCTCTCCAACTTAAATGGACCTAGTAGAGCTATAAATGAGAGAGACAGACACACAGAACAGGTAATTAGCTCTAACTAAAACAAGCTAATATACAGAGAGGGAGCACACACTAACTTATTCTACTGTAACCACTAACTACACCACTACAAAAGGAGACCGGAAATATAGAAAAAGACCTTGCGACTAACAATGGCCAACAAACAACCGCACAATAGTAAATAGCACTCGTAACTACAGCACCCAGTTAAACTACTGAACAACCACTAACTAAACTACTAATAAGCAATATTAAGCCTAAATAAAGGGAAAAATATACGTTTTTAAAGAACTTAGCCACGGCCAAGGAGAGAGCATCTGAACTCATAAAGCGGCAAACAAGATCTGGGGAATTACACGTGCATGATGGGATACCTATTTTGCCACGAGCCAAGTTAGAAACTTCGAGCTAGTGCATTTGGCCGAGTGGAGCAGAGGATTGACTCCGAACCCATCCAGTAATAATGAAGGCAAGATAGGACAACATTACATCAAGTATTCTGTCTTTTGAACTCACACTGAATGAATGCCTTTTCTGGAGCCCCTGGCCCCTAGACAGAGCAAATCACTATCTCTATTCCTCCTCTGCTGACCCTGACCAAACCAGTCCCAGAAAATACACTTGCACAGGCTACATTAGACCTATCACTGTCCAGCAACTATCACCCAAGCCTGAAGTCCAAGTATGTGTAATCCAGTAAACATAAGCTAAGAATTGCAGCTTGTAGAATCAGACTACAGGGGTAGCTGAATGTCCATCTACACTCACCTGAAGTAGGTAGCTATATTGTTGCATATGCTGTACTGGAGGACATGGCTCCACAGAACCCCCACCACCACCTATACCACTGGTATATACTACAAGCCCATAATAATGGGCAATCAGTTTAGTAGGTTTTTGTAGTCCAAAATAGTGGCCACCACATAGCTTGTCATCACACCCACCCCCACCGAAACAGGAGAAACTATTTACTTTGCTTTCTTTTTCAGACTACTGCCGCCTCCTTTCCTTCCTTTACTACAGTATCTTGCAGCTCTCTCTCTAAATGCTTAACCACACATGCAAATCTCTGCTTACTCTTCCTGGGCTTGACTACTGCTCCCTGTAATTCTCCTTTTCCCCTCTAAGGTTCTACTGTACACTGTTCAACTCGTATACTTATCTCTGGAAACCTTCTTACCCTTTGCTACAGCCAAAGCTCATCGATTGTGTTTCTCAACACTGTTACTTTGATGATTGCATGGTTGGGCCCCACTCCATTTACCTTCACTATGCTTGGGCTCACTCCACTCCCCTACCCTACTCCACATTTAAAATATCCCAACTCCATCCCTACACTTCCAACCTATATCTGTATCAAAATAATCAGAACATAGCCCAATCACAGTTGCTCTACAATTAGCATTTCTGAGTCATTTAAAGTGCTGTTCTCAGCCTGTCCTTTTAGAATTTAAAACTAGAACTAATCTTGCCTAGTAACATTTTATACTGCAAAGTAATATCTTCAGCAAAATCTAACTTACATATTGTAAAAATGGCTCTGACTCGAACCATATTAGTGTGCATATCAGCACTCTCCACCAACCATGATTCCTCCCAGGGTTAATGTAATTAATACTCCTACAAACCCATACTTGCTACCCCAACAGTTACCAAGTTTATGAATTACCACAGTACCCACACTGTACCAGCAAATACAAAATCTGGTAAAACTAAAGCACAAACACATTTCACTACATATTTTCCTTCATAAAATTTCCACTCAAAAATCAGTGGAGACATTCACCCTTACCCTGGCCCCACACTAACAGCAGAGTATTAAATGAATAATTCTATTTTTCTCCTCTTTCCCCCAATTATAACTTTTTCATCCTAAATGTCAATCTTAGAAGTATATGCAAGAAAATCTAATACATATATGCTTGTATTGCCACATATTCCCCAGACGTAATCAAAGCTATGGAAACGTGACTGAAAAAAGATGCAAATAACAATGAAATTACCCCACCTGGCTTCAGTATAATTAGGCCTTGTTTAGCAGCTACATATATCCCACCAGATAAAAACATTATCACTGTGGAAAATATCCTAAACTGGATATCCCACCATATACAACATGAGACAACAAAACTAAGAGACCTAAATATAGGCTGGCAGACTACTAATAGCAATACCTCTTCTGACTTCATAAACCTTGGCTTTACACAGTAAATCACTATTAGAGTCCACCAATGTACTGGTAAGGCCATCAACCTTAGACTGGATTCTTACTAATAGACCCAACAAAATTAGGGTAGATGGTAACCTTCCAGACAGGATAAATGACCATCAACCTACATAAGCTCTTACAAGTTACAATATCAAAAATAAGCATATAATTTGCAACAAAGTTCTTAACTCAAAAAAATTGACAAACACACTTTTATCAAATCCTTGAGAGAATATAAATGGAAAATACTAAAATCTATGCTTAGACTCTGCTGTCTCACACTTCAAAGAGATATTCCTAACAATTCTCAATAACCTTGCCGCAGTACATACTAAAATGATCAAATCCAATCCTGCACCATGGAAAAAAGAAACTAAGAAATAGATGCTACAGCTGGACAAAGCCTGGAAAGAGTTGCTCAAAAATAAAACATGAGATAGGAACAAACTACATAGGAAAAAATGGGAATTGTGGGAACAATACATACAGGGGAGGATGGGTTTAAAAGAAGGCACGACTTAAATGAGTTATGTAATGTTTGACTGAAAACAATTAGGCAGATTGTAAGTAATGTATAATGCTTGCAACGGGGATTATGTTAGTATGGCTTGTGATGTTAAATGTTGGCAACTAGGATAGTGTCAGTGTGGTTTGTTTTCATTTACATAAATGTATGATTGCCTATGTTGTTAGTGATGGTTTAATAAAGATGATTCTGTTTAAAAAAAGGGCAGGAATTGAATAATTTACGTAATGTTGCTTAGGATATATGACATATAGCAATATATGTGAAGTATAATACTTGTAAATGTGAACTTAATACAGTTTGATTACTTTATATAAATATGAATTTGCCAATGTCACAAGTGATAATTCAATAAAGGTGTTTAAAAAAATAAAATATGAAATACATTTCAAGTTTTCAGGCAACTAAAGAATACAACAAAATACAAAGTAAAACATGACAAGCAAACATATTATAACATCCTCCAGAATAATCAAAACAACCCAAACTTCTTCTGGACATCCACAAACATTTACATCCAGGCCAAACTACCAACCCACCCGTTACATCCAACAATAATACTAATTCAATTCCCACATAGTTTAACAACTATTTTATACAGACCATATTATCCTTCAAAAAATTTATATTTCCACTATTCTCTCAGTGCCAGCAGCCTCTACTAAATAACCCCACCTATTTGACTTCAGTACAGTGCCTACCTCCACCATTAAAAAACTCCTACATAAGCAAAAACAACCACCCTAGCTTCTGACCAACTCCCCTCAGACTACTTAAAAATGGCTGCAGAAGAACTGATTTTCCAGTCTTTATATCAATAAACAGATCTATATCTGAAAAATATGTTCCTTCCACTGGAAAAAATCCATTATACCTTTACACAAAGGTGGCACATCTACAGAGTTTAATAACTACAGGCCCATTGCAATCCACTCTCCCTTATCAAAAAATACTTGAAAAATATATTCATGTGCAGCTTCTACATCAACTAAATTCAAATAACCTGCTCTTGGAAACGTAGCATGGCTTCAGACACCACCCAGCACAACCACCACCCTCCTTTACTTCATCAAATCTATAAACCAGCATATAGTAACCTAGTGTCAACTGTGTTCCTAGACTTATCCAAAGCTTTTGACACTGTATCACACCAACATTTACTTGCTGAACTCTCTTCTCTAGGACTCTCTCTATTCTCCCTTAAATGGTTCCTTAGCTATTAATCTGGAAGGCAAAAAGCAGTCAAATTGCAACAGGACCTCTCTTCTCCTCTTCCAGGTACCATAGATGTCCCTCTGGGCTCTATACTAGGATCCCTTCTTTTTAATATCTTTTATAAACAAGCTTCACACTGCCATACACCAAACAAATATAGTACAATATGCAGATGATTTGACTTTAAATGTACAGATCCCACAATATCCAGACTACAAGAAATCGCCCAAATTTCAATCTCTTCAATCGAAACCTGGCTGAAAAATTCAAACCTACTCCTTAATCCAAATAAAACAAAACTGATGGTCTTTACCCCAAAACATTATCTCCATCTAAAACAATCTTTCTTGGTTACATCAGGATACTAAAACTGAGGTAGTACCACAGACGAAATTACTTGGCATTATTATAGATAATATTAAATTCGATTAACATATTCTTCAAACAATTAAAAAGACCCACCAGAAACATGGCTCGCTTTACAGGGCAAAATGGTACCTTATAGACCCAGTAAGAAAAACCCTAGTCTCAACCTATTTGCTTCCAACCCTCTTATATGCCTGACTTATCCTTACAAACCAAAGCTATACACTGAAATCCAACTAGCCTCCTGTTATAACAAAATAGCTAAATTTGCTACCAAGACTTAAACCAGCTAAACTGGCAAGAGCTTAACTGCATAACATACACTCAGCTAGTTATGGTATACAAACTGATAAATTTTCCTGAAGAATGTCTTGCATTAAAAAATATACTATTGCTCTATAGCCCCACAAGGGACCTCCATTCTGGTGATAGATTTCTACTAAGCACTACTAAGGAAAATAATTAATTGAGAGACTTACTATACTCCTGTTACATCTCCAAGCTCTGGAGCACCATCCCCACACAAGTAAAGATGATTAACAAACTTCCAAGCTATAAAATCCAGCTCAAGCAATAGCTTACCCATTCCTGGTCATGCTCATGTTCATCACCAGGTTGAGATCTCTAGTGAAAGTACAAACTTCTTTTTTTTTTTTCTCAGTTTATCATCTTACATTTTTTAATACTGGATTCATGTTCATAAATATGCCCTCTAAATTTATGGTCTGTTTGCCCACATAAAAACATGGCAGTTTAGACAAAGGGCTAAACATACCACTCTGTGATTCACAATCGTCTCCCGTACTTGATACTGGTGCCCCATAACCAAAAGGTTGCCGCTACATTCATCAACTTACAAAAGGAATAGAAACTACATTTTTTCAATAATGGTGACTTCCTCTTAGTTACAATGTTCTCTAAAAGATTCTTAAATATCCTTCCTCTACGGAAAATCATATTCAGTTTATCCCTTGACCTATTTTTTTTACAAATGGATCCTCGTCAAATAATGCCCAATTATTATGTAATATTTCCCACATAATATGCACAGCCAAACTAAAAGTCGTAATAAAATTAGTTTTAAAATCTCTAATATTCCCCATTCACCCATCTTCAAGTCCAACTGTTCTCTCCTGTTCAGCTGGCCTAACTTTTCCATTTAGGACGAGCTTAAAATGACCCTGAACTCTTATTTAATTCTATAAATAGGTCATGAAATAAGTAAATAGGGTAACCTCTTTTTGTAAACATCCCTATTAAAATGTTACACTCATCTAAAAATTGCTGGTCTAAAGTGACAATCCTAGCTGCTCTAACCAACTGGCCTTTAACCACCGATTTTTTCTGATGGTATGGGTGAGCGCTAAAAAATGGAGTACAAAAATCAATAAAAAGGATACTTTGCTATAATCACTATGGGGGATCTGACAGATTGAGCCACATAAGAACATTTCCTTGTGGCAAGTAATTTTTGTCATTTTATAGATTGAGATAGTATACTTGTACATCCGGAGAGTAGTAAAAAAATATTATTTCAAAGTAGAAGCGATGTGTACCTCTAGACATTTGGCTCACTGTATTTTACGCAAACATTTTCATGTTGGTAAGACAAATTGCTCTATTTTGGAACTTATGAGGGAGCATGGGAGAGATATAAGGTGAGGTAATGAGAAAAATTCACTAGCTAGACATATTACGGAGATGGGAGAAACATACTTTTAAATTAAAAGTAGTTGAAATGATGAGAGATTACGGGAGATTAGGGAATTTGTCAAATAAAACATAAGTAGGGAACTCTATTGGATTTTACATTTACAAGCTGACAAAACATATGGTTTGAATGGTAAGGTCTCTACGACCCATTCTGACTTAATTAGGAATGAAGCATGTGATTTTCTAGTGTGTCTTTATTAAATATTTTGAATTAGTTTCATTGTATTTATATAGTGTGTGTTATTTGATTCTATACTGTCTGAGGAAGCTAAGTATATATGTGAAAGTGCTTACCCTATTTATCTGTTATTTAAATAAACTCTTGCCTTTTAAAGTGTACATTTTTGTTTTTGATATTTACATGTTTGGTGGAATCTGTTTATTGCTCACTTGTGCTACTTTACTGTTTACTCATTTCATACATTGAGCAATATGGAGGGTTATAATTTAGCGTTGGATTTTAATCCGGTCTACAATATGCACAAGAAACTGAACCAGCTTCAGAAAGTGATATCTATTGAGTCTAATCCACAGCTTTCGTTGGATTTAACAGAAAAGGGTCTCAGCCTCGATACCACAAGTACTGATATGGATAAACTTAATGAACAGATTAGAGGACTGGAAAATGACTAATTTAAATTGAAACATTTGCAATAGTAGCGGCTACATATGGAGGCAGGTCTCCACCATAGAGTTGTGCCAAGGGTTCTATGAGTTTTAAGAATGCCAACGTATAGTATTACATATCCTGATTTGCTAAAGAGTTGGCAGAAATTGAACTTGAGCACTAGCTTTGGTTACATTAAGCTACTCATTGCGTTTTTTTAAACCACTTGAGCTGTCACAATGAAGCTATCCAAGAACGGCAGCAACCACTCTGATACGTTTCCTTTGGAACTGGTTACTGCAGCATTGGATGATGTTATCAGTGCTGTTGCAGAAGTTATGAGCTACGTTTGAGACAGCAGATACTTAAGAAATTTGAGAGAGATCTTGCTGACTAAGAACGGCCAGGTGTTTTCCTGGCCAAAGAACAATAATTTACAGGTCAACGTAGACACTGACAATATAAAAGGGCTTAACAGAACCGAATCTTTTGTCACTATAGACTCGGTAACCAAAGCTGCATCTGTGCAAGCGATACAATTTCATTCTGCAGTTTCTGATGAACCACGTAATTATATACAACCAGCAGTTCAAAAAAAGACTGGTGTCAATGTTGTACAGAATCAAGTTTTTCCAAGTTTACCACTACCTATTCAGAATTAAGACTCAAACAGAGGTTGGTCGACCAGCAGAGGGTGCAAGAGAAGGAGGAAGCATCAGGACAGTGCACAGACACGGAGATTAAAAAGAATGTGGTAGAAGACGCCAACTCTCTAATTTTCAATATTTCAAATCGAATTTAACTACAGACAAAACATCCGTGTTGCAGAGGGGACCATCTTTTATCCCTGTGTCCGAAGCCAGTTTGGGTGAGGTTACCCTAAATTTTAGACTGTTTTCAAGAACCTTATGTTACATATGATGTTTATAGAGAATGCACAAGTTGAGTACTTTGAAGAAATCTAGTGCTTTTAATCCGGCTTTGAACTCTACTCTGGAAGTGTTTTGTAATGTGTTTGAGCGTGACTTATTTACCACCACAGATTATAAAGGAGAGTTATTGTTCTATAACTTGAGTAAAACTGAGCTAGAGGCTTTAAAAGCTCTTCATAGTGATGTAACTTTGTCAATACGACAAGCAGATAAAGGAGAGGCATTGGTTTATATGGACCCTGACTTTGGAAATGTTGCATGATGTAGAAGCTTATGATGCTACATCAACAGATATTAGAAATATGGTTAGGAATGTTCATGCTACTTTATATGATTGCCTGCTTAGTGTCACTTCTCATGAGTTATACAATATTTGTTTGGTTGATTTACTGCTAATCCCAACCTTCCAGAGCTTACTTAAAATACTAAAGAGTTTAGTCAACCCACTATTCAAACCCATTGTGTCTGGACAGAGGTGGCTCACTGCACCTTTACCCCTGTATATGGAAAAGCATTTGAGGGGGGATTTGAGTGAAATATATACAGTATTAAGCGATACTAAGCAATTTTTGAATCAATTGTTTAGATATTTACAGAATAATCCTTTAAATGAAACTACACTATTTGTCACTTTGGATGTATGTTTACTGTTCACAGTCATTCCCAATCAAATTTAGAGTTTACTAGAGAGTTTTTAACAGTGATTATAGTGTGGAGATGATTGATTTACTTTGTTTATTCACTGAAATAATTCTAGAGAATAATGTATTCATGTTTTTTGGAAAGTAGTATCACCAAAAGACTAGTGTGGTAATGAGGCCTCCCTGTGCCAACATCTATGCAAATAGTGTGTTGGCACAATGGAAGATTCACATATTTTACTGTAGGTTCATGGATGATGTATTTTTTTCTCTGGCCAGGTAATTGGGAAGAGCTTAATGACATAATTGAATATTTACATCATACCACCACCTTTCTTAAGTTTACATCAACCGTTTCCTAATACAGGTACAGAATATCTAGATGTAAGGTTGGAGAATGACATTTTGAATAATGTCATAACTAGTATGTATAGGAAAGACTGTCATAAGAACCATGTATTACATAGATATAGTTTATACCCCAAAAATATTCATAGGAACATAGTGAGTAATCAGACACTGAAAGAATGAAAGATGAGTTTTTAGAAAGGAGCTACAACAGGTCAGAGTTAGAGGAAGAGATGTCAGATTTGGATGTCCTACATGTTGGGAGAGCTAAACCTTATTTTTCTGATGGCAAGGAGGATATTTTAACAGAAGATGATGGACCATCTGTGGTGAGGCAGATACCAATATCCTTAAGTTATTCTAGTAAATATTAATTCTATTTGCAGTACAATCAAGTATTACTGGCACATATTAACTTCAGATGATTAGGTAAACAATGTGGTAGGGTCTATCCAGAATTTTAGATTTCTTTCCTTCACTTGTGAGGTTCTAACTGATGAAATAGCGTATTTGAAGGTGTATTTGATGAAAAATAAGGAGAATAAAAGATTTATCTCCAGAATACAAAGGAAGATGACCTAGTCTAATAGTTTCCCCCATTTTTCTAGTGCTCATCCGTACCATCAGAAAAAAAATCGCTGGTTACAGGCCAATTGGTTAGAGCGACTAGGACAGTATCTTTAGACCAGCACTTTTTAGATGAGTGTAATATTTTAACAGGGATGTCTACAAAAAGAGGTTACCCTATTTACTTTGTGACCTATTTATAGAAGTAAGTAATAAAAGAGCTTGGGGTCATTTTAAACCCATCCTAAACAGTGAAGTTAGCCCAGCTAAACAGGGGAGAACAGATGGAGTTGAGGATGGGTGAACGGGAACTATTAGAGATTTTAATACTAACGTTTTTACGACTTTTAGTATGGATGTGCATAGTATCCGGGAAATAGTATATAAAAATTGGACATTATTTGATGAGGATTTATTTGTAAAAAACAGGTTGCAGGATAACCCTAATGTGATTTTCCATAGAGGAAGGAACTTTAGGAAACTTTTAGGGAACATTGGAACTAAGAGGAAGTCACCATTGATGAAAAAAATGTGGTTTGTGTTTCTTTTGTAAGTTGATGAATGTGGGAGCAATCTTTTTTATTAGGGGACACACACATCGAGTATGAGGAACATTTAATTGTAACTCATGAAAAGTGGTACATTTAACCCTTTGTCAAAATGGTTCATGTTTTAATGTGGGCAAAACAGACTGTAAATTTAGAGAGCATATTTACAAACATGAATGCAATATTAAAAAATGTAAGATGAATAACGCTCTCGCTAAGCATACAGTTAATAATGAAGGGCATAATTTTAAATAAATGCCCATTGACAGTGTTGATCAGGATATGCAGGAGGAGGGAGCATGGTCACTTGCACTGGAATGAAAGGAATTAATATGTCAATTGTTTCTGAATGCATATACTTGGCCAGATCTGAATGAGTATTGTGCTATTAAATGCATTTTAAAAAATGAATGCACTTGTTAGATAATTTAATGTTGTATTTATTTTATGTATCTGACTTTTTAAATCTAGTTGTTAAATGATTTGAATTGATATAGTTAATATGTTATGGACTGTGCGTTTAAGAGGAAGAGGGTAGTTTGGATGACACCATCAGTTAAATAATCATGTGATCAAATAGCGGAAGTTTTAAATACAGGGTTTAGAACTATTCGGTTATCTGAAAAAGTTAATGCATAGAAATTGGATGAATGTGCCTATCTAAGTATTTGATTTAATAAATATCTGGTTTGACATTTAGCTGGTCCGTCCTCTCTTAGCTGGACACAGTGGTTTGGATTAACTATTTTTTTCCTTTGTGTTGGCATAATTTTGCATGTTATAACACCAATTTGAAACAGGCAGCCTAAATAGAAACAATCCTATACCATGCTCTGTGTCTCACACTATAGTTATCCTTATATATATATATATATATATATATACACACACACACATATATATATATATATATATATATATATATATATATATATATATATGTGTGTAATACTAATATCTTGCATCCCCTCCTATATTATTTTATAACTTACTTCAATATATCTCTTGAACTCTTTACAAACCTATACAATGCTAAAATCTCCCTTCCTACAACATTTTATAACTAACTTCATTACATATCAAACCCCTTGCAAATCTTTCTTTACTATAATAAAAGAAGACAACTTATTTACAAAAATGTTTCCCTTTTCAATCAATTTACTTCTGCAACATCTTACAGCTGGACCAACTGTACTGACTTATACTTTTTGTGTAAATATTTTACTGTATATACATGTTTTGTAATTATTTTGTTGTTTCATGAGAAATGTAACTGCTGTTTTTTCTGAGAACTGTTTGAAATTCACTTGTTAATATCAATGTACTGTGGTGAGCTTTTCTCACCGGGCCTCCACTGAAAATGGGCTCTGCCCAGTTGGACTTTCCCAGTCAACAAAGACATATAAATACATACATTTTAGTGTCTTCTTATCAGCTTGTCACCATGAAAACATGAGGAAAATGTAGTTCTCTGCTGCAGTATATCTGAAACCTTTATTGTTAAAGGAAAACTTTTCATTACATTCATTGTTCTCAAATTTATTTGTTTCCACTTAAAAAAATATTAGATTAAGCCAATGGTTTTAATCCAGACATTCACATACACAAAAGTAAGAGAAAACATATCAGAAATACATATTTTGTGATCTGTGGACTTTTACACCTCATCCCCCACCTCAGCAACCCAAGAATACAATTTATTAACTTAAAAATGATTTGGTCTAGATTTTCTTCTCTTTTTGCATTGTAATGCTTACATTTCTCAATACCAAAGGTGAACAAGGAAACAGAAGAGAAAAAGTATCTTTTTATCTTTAATAACTTTATCACATACAACTAAAATACTTTACTACAAAATATAAAATGTATATTATGAAAAGTTTCATAGAAATACTGTTAAAAGAAATAGCTTTACTTACAGTTACCTTTTCATTCTCCCCCCTCCAAATCCTTCCAAACAGTAATGACATGAAGTGAGGCAAATGGTTTTCATTTCCCTGCAAGTTTAATCGACAGAAGTCCACTGCTTCCACTTATGCAGCCATATCAAACAAATGTGACTGATGCTTTGCAGTCTCACATTTATTCACTAATTTTTCTGTGTTGGTGTTCTTCCTGTTCATCTCCAGCTCCCAACTCCAGATTCCAGTTCAACACCACATTACTCCTGATTCTTCCGGTCAACTCCTCTGCTTCTCTTTGTCTCTCAAGCATTTTCCTTTGGAATAGTGGAAAAGGTTTCATTGACAAAGTCTCTCCATGTGCTTTACTATTAGAAGAATGAGAAGCAGAGCTCTCTTCTGTTTGATAGCTCACTTTTTGTTGGATAAACATTTCTATTTCCTCCCAAACCTGTTCAGCATAAAAAAATATATTTTATCCTCCAGGAAAAACATCATGAAGATAGTTGGATACAGAAGTTTGAACCTCACACTTGCCTCTCAACATTCCCTGATTGCTGGAATAAATGTGTTTCTCTTCTGCCTGGTGTACGGTGAATAATCATTTTCCACAAACATTATACTGTCTCCAACTTTCAAAACTTTGCCCTTTTGCCACAGTTTTTTTCAGAATCAACTCGATTTGCTGGCAGGTTTGCATCAATACTAATAAAGGTCTTGCTGTTTTCTCATGACCATATTTAGAACATGCACACACCCTTTCAATTAACAGCTCCTGCTGTGGAATACCGGTCCAATTGCTTATTTTTACCTTCATCCAATTAGTCTGTTCCTTCTAGTTTCTATGGTACAGCAGAAAATTTCAGATTTCCCCTATGTGCTCTGTCCTCGTTTGCCATTTCTTGAAACATCTCTTCTTGAGCAGTTGCATACTCAGACAGTCTTTTCTTCATTTCATCCTCTGATTTTTACAATTTTATCAGCTCATATGAATAGCTGTTTAAAGCTTCCATTTTCCAGCTTTTTTGTTATTAAAGTTGAAACACTCCTTCAGTTTTTCATTCATTTTAATCAGCTTTGAGCACATTTCACTTTTTCCCCTCTAAGTTACTGGAAGACATGTATTGCACCAAAGCTGGGGCTTGAACTGATTTTTGCTGAGCAGCTGCAGGATTCTTCCCAGTCAGTGTTTTCTCTTCACCTTTTCTAGTTGATTTTCTTTCAGGCTCTCTAAATGTCTTCTTTACAGGCATCCAGACAGTGTACTTACTTACTAGTCAGTAACTGAATTTTACTCGTTAACAATATCACTGACTGTTGTTTCCCAGTTTCTGATGTAACATTGGGAGAGCTGAAATTAAGCTGCTGATCAGTCTGCAGCCTTCTTAGAAGCTAAGACCTGTATTTAATCTAATTCTAACCTCAGGGTTTTCCATATCTGCAACTGCCCTCTAATCTTGTCACATATTTTGGCATTTGTTGCCTCCATCAATTCCCTTATTTGTACTTCTAAACCACAGTCGCCAGTATCCAACTTCTTTCCTTAATTTTTCATATCACCTCCTCCTCCTTCCTTGTTTTATCATTCCCGTTTCCTGGTACACTCAGTGCTAGCATTTTATTCTTTCTTTATTCTATACCCTGACTTTTTCTCAAAGTTTTGCAGTATCTCCAATAATTTTCACATCAGTCTTGGGTCATGTTAGAATTAATACAGCTACATATACAATTATCATCATTTCTTTCCTTCCCCATTATTCCAGAGTTCCTTTCTGTTTGTGCCAATAGTTCTAATAGTAAAGCAAATAATGGTGAGAAGAGGCAGCCCTATCATGTTCCTCTCTCAATACACTTTTTTTTCTAATAGCCTTGTTCTTATCTTGATTCTGGCAGTTGCCCTACTGCAATAGTTCTTCAATATATTCATCCATTCCATTGGGAAGCTTCATTTTTCTTTTACCTCCCGTAAATACTCTCAACTCATCCACACAAATATGGTCTCTGCATCCAGCGATGTGACTACCAGTCCCATTCCACTTTTCTTGTGCATCTTGCAGAATAAAGTGTGTTTGTACCAAATTGTCTGCTTTTTTCGTCACCCCCACAAATACCACTTTGTCTCCATGTTTTATTCTCGGTATTATCTTAATCTCCCCACCAAGATCTACATAAAAATATTTATATAGTCATGGTTTAATATCAAGATTGATCTGTAGGAGGAGAACAGCAGATCCTTTCCCTCTTTGTGTATAACCACTAGTACTGCTTCCCCCAATGTCCAGCGGTAGGGTTCCCTACTATCCTTGTTACATAACCTCATCCAGTAGTCTATTACTTTATTTTTATTCAAACCCCAGAAATTCTACTGGAACGTCATCACTTCCAGGAGACTTCCTATATCATGTTAGTTGTACTTTCTCTCTACTAATTAACCTCATCAATTCCCCCTTCTTCTGCTCTTTCAGTTTTATTATTTCAGGGTAGCTCCAGCCTCTTGTCTTCTATCCTTTTTATATATTCTTTAATAGTGCTCTCTAAACCCTTGCATAAGCTCTTCCAGTCCCATCATCTCTTCCATACAATCTTCCATTTGAAGCTTGTATATTCATCTTTCTATTTCTATCTGCCTCAGCATCACTGCTATTGCACTTTTGCTAAAATATATCCTTTCTACAGTCACTTCCTTCTTCATATCCTACCATCTCCCCATTCCCTACAATATTTGTTTCATCTCCCTCTCCCTTTTCTTATCTTCCCACCCACAGCTCTCAACCTGATAATGCAATAAATCTGGACAAAGCCTAAAATAATGGTGGACTAAAGGTCCAAAAATAGGAAAAGATTTTAATTATTGCTCTTAAAACCTTAGAAAGTAGTTATAATAATAGGATTTTTGTTAGCAAACATTTTCTGAAGGATATAAAGACTGAAACTCAAACGTATGTTATTATTTAGTGACTTAAATCCTCTGCAGATTTGGCAAATAATCACAGACTGAGGAACAGACCAAAAATATGAGGTAAAAATCTAAACATTTTGCAAAAATATGGAGTTGAGAGATATGTTCCTTTTGTAACTCCTTTAACTCCACATCAATTTCCTCCTATTATTAGCCCTTGCTTTTTGGATCTCCTTCATTTTTCCTTTATTTTATCTCTATTCCACTCCTTTTTCCCATCCCACCTTTTTAAGAATCTGCCACCCCTTCCTCTAATACTTTTTCCAACACTCATCTGATCCCATTCCTTTTTCTTCTCTAGCAGGTGTTTTGGCACACACTAATATCTCCCCAGTTCTTTACTCTTAGCAACTTGTACTATTATCTGAAATGCTACATTTTCCCCATATTATTGGATCCATCTCCACTGTAGATACCCTTTACATCACTGACAATTCTAAGTAAACTGAGCTGCAGTATATTCTCCTAAAACTCAGTCCATCATAAATCTATACAAACTGTATCCCTGACTCACTATTTTTAATTTAACAGATTACTGCATCATATCTATGCAAGGTTAACTCAGTATGAAAAAACAAAGACCAAAGATTACACTAAATTTTAGGCCTGAAAATTAACGCAAGCATCTAAACAAAGTGCTGCCCGTTAGAAGGATAAATCCTGAATCTCTTGTACGTCAGAATAAACAATGGAATGAAGCTCCTGAATCATGAAACCCAAAGCTACTACATTTTTCTTTTTTTTTCTCAAATTTTTTTATTTTTCAAATACAGTTGAATAAATTCCATAATATTTGTATACAACATCTTAAATAACTATGTACACTATTTACATCAGCCTGACATTAACAGACCTCAATATATACAATTACTTTATAGGTAAAACAATCCAGTTATCAGAATGTATTTGTTCAGTTATTGTAAAGTGTCAATCAATGATAAGACTTTTTCCATGGATTGTTAATAAACGGCTTAGGATGAATCCTTAATTCTTTAATTTTAATTTCCAACAATGCTGTTGTCTTCAGTAGGCTGTAAAAGTCTTCCAAAGTTGGTATTGTAATTTGTATTCCATCTTCTTGCTATACATTTCCTTGAGATTTTAAGTATTGCCCATACTAGATACATATTTGACTCATTCAAATGAGGACCTTCACACACATTTAGTAATACTAGAGCTTTAGACAAGTTAAACGATTCATTAAATAAAGTTTGTAAAAAGTTTTTAATACCATTCTAAAATGGCTTAATTTTAACACAGTCGAAAAATGTGTGATTCCAATCTGCATTGTGTATTTGCTCACAACTCCAACATATTCCCTTTGTGGAAGAATTAATTTTAGTCATTCTATCTGGAGTTACAAATGCTCTGTGCAAACATTTCCAATTAAAAACTTTCCAGTATCGTGTAAAGGATGTATGTTTTATTGATAATAAAATATTTGATTTAATTTCTTCAGTTAGCTGTAATGTGTCCTTTTGTTATATAATTCTACTATGAGGATTTGGGTGTCGTTTTATAATTTATTAATATCTTGTAAAATTTTGAAATGCTATTTCCCATCTCATAATAATTCTGTATGATTTCATATAGGTATTTCAAAAGTTTGGCTATTTCTTTAAATGAAGAATTGCTAATTATTCTGCATAAATCTTGAGAATAAGTCAGAATGCTTTGCATAGTTAGCCAATCTTGTTGTGGCATTTTGTATGTTGTTTCTATTGTTTGCATATCCAGAACTTTTAGTTTTTTGATACATTGAAACCAACAAACAAATCCTTTCTGTTCACAGGAATTAATTATTCTCTGTATATTTTATGTGGATAGCTCTTTGTAACTATGAATGGTGTTAAAAGATCAAACCAGATTTTTAAATCTATATTTGCATTATAATTTTCCTAAATGAGTCAATGTAATAATTAATCATACGTGTTTTAGTGGGCTTAGTTGTGTTATATTGCATGCTAATACATAATATGTGCCATGGCAAATTGTTTTAATCTGAAATTTTTTTTGTAAATCAAATTCATTTATTGATATTAAAGTTAGTAATTCTTTCCAATTTGCAAAATAATTTGGACTTATCCAATCTGAGATTGTTTTAGATACTGATGCTTTTATATATATACGTTTCTATATCAGGAAAGTTTTATCCTCCATTTCCATGGTCTGATATGATGTATTAAAGCTATTCTGTTTCTTTTGGGAAACCATAAAAATTGTATTAGGCATGAGTTTATTTCTTTGAGTATATTCCTTTCTGGTAACAGTTGTATTGCCAAAGCTATATATAGAATCTTGGGTAGTAAAACCATTTTTATTAACTGTAGTCTATCTTCAAATGTTAATATTATTTTGCTCCACTTTTCCACAGAGATCTTAATTGTACTGATATTATTGTGGTTTGAGACTAATTCATTATCCTTGCATAACTCAATTCCTAGATATTTTAAGGTAGATTCTTGTTTACCTATAATGTGATTCCTCTTCGTCTGCAATTCTTTTTTTTATTTAAAAATAAAACTTTTGATTTTGATTTATTGAAATGCAGTCCTGAAGTCCTGTAAAATGTGTCAATTAAAATATCTAATTCTTCTAATGTCTCTTTTGTATTAGAAAATGTTACTGTCATCAGCAAAGAACATTACCTTAGAATTTGTATTGCTCATAAACATCTACTCCTTTGATTTTTGTATTGTCATGTATTGAATCTGCCAATATTTCAATAGCCAAAGCAAACGGAATCGGTGACATGGGACATCCTTGTTTAGTACCCTTTTTTATATGTATAGATTAAGAGGTAAGAGGACCTAGCTTAACATACGCTAAATTATTAGTGTGTGTGTATATATATATATATATGTGTATATATATATATATATATATATATATATATATATATATATATATATATATATATATATATATATATATATGTTCTTTAGCAGATGAACAAAGGAAGGTGGAAATTCAAACAACACCAGAATTTTGAATAAACAGTCCCAATTTAGGGAATCAAAGGCTTTCTCTATCTAAGCCAATTATAAGTGTTTATTTGCTTTATTAAGATAATCTATAAGAGAAATTATCCTTTTAATATTGTCATGTGTGTGCCTATAAATCCAGTTTCATCATTATTTATTGTTTTGGATAGTGGTATTTTCATTGTTAGTTAATATTGTCATGAATATCTTATAGTCATTATTTAATAATTATATAGGTTTATATAAGGTACAAAGGTTTGGGGATTTGTTTTCCTTTAGGATTGGTGTGATTAAGGAATATCTCACACAGAGTGGTATTAAAGCTTGTGACTGAATTTCTAATAGAATCACGAAAAAAGTGGATAAATGGTGCTGTCGCAAACCAGTAATCAAAATCAGAGCACCACTCGATCAGTATGGATCTAGGCAACAGTTTATTTAATGTCCGAGCACCAAACCAAGTCAAAACAAACACTTAACGTTGTAAACATACAAGGAACGTTTTCGTCAACTTCATCAGATATACAACAATCCCACAGTTCGCCTTAAATAACCAAGCTATAAATTCAATTATTAAATTCACCAATAAAATCAGAGTATCAATTAATGTAATCTTTACGTAGTCATACCAGTATTCGTATTCCATTTAGTTGTTAAAAATCAACATTGTTGTATTAAAATGTAACTTCATATATATAATGTACCTTTTTTAAAAACATTTAAAAATTGTCTGTGAAAACCCACAATCTAATAAAACAAATCAAACTGTAATTTCATACATAAATACAGTATATGTTGTGATTTTTGGCTCCCCCAAGTGGTACAATTGTACATAACTTCACAAACTGTGAAAAATAAAACCATAAAAAACCTAATATTTTTAAAAACTATAAATGCAATTAAAGCCTAGCTGATCTCAATTTTAAAACTGGAGCTAAAGATATCATATCATTAAGACCCGGAGGTCTATTTGCTTCTAATGATAGCTGCCAGTATAATTCCCTATATTCAACCAGGGTCTCCCACATACCACCCCTGAGATCCACTGGCACTACTTCCAGAACAAAAAATTGAAATACAGATGTTCTACATATCAGGCTATGTTTGTACAGTGCGTTGTTTTCACACTTGTTCCTAATATCATACAAGTGTTCATATATTCTTTGTTTAAGTTTTCTTTCACTTTTACCTACGTAGTACGATTCACATTCTTTGCACATAGCTAAATATATAATGCCTTTTGTATTGCAATTAGCATAAGTATTCAAACTTATTTTCCTTTTCCTAGCTTGTAAAAAAATAGAATCTCCAGTTTTTAAATATGCACAGTAATTACAACAACCACATTTGTACAAACCTTTTTTAGTTCTTGTGGTGTTGTCACAGTTAATATAGGAACCTTTTTCCAATAAATTCTTAATAGTATTCCCTGTATTGTATATGTACGTCAAAGGTTTATCAAAAATATGTTTTAAATCTGATATTTTAGAAAAGTTGCTCCATTCTCTGTCCATAACCTTTCTCACTAAACTTGACTGTCCATCATAGTTAGTGATAAATCCCATGTTATAATCCTTGTTAAGGTCCATTTCTAGTTCGTCCACTGCTTCTATCTGGGGAGATGTTTTTCCTATAATAGGAGCAAATCTGCCCCTTCTTTCAGCTAATACCTCATTCAATAGCATATCAAATAAGTCACTAGGATATCCCCTATTCATAAACAACTCCTTTAACTTAATACATTAATTTGTAAAAGTTTCATCTAGAGTAGTCATTCTACACATCCTTACTAACTGACCTTTCAACACTCCTTTCTTTTGATACAGAGGATGTGAACTAGTAAAATGCAAATAAGAATTTGAGAATGTTTCTTTTCTATGTATCAGATACAAAATTTCAGTTGTCTTTCTTGATATTAACGTCTAAATATATTAATTCCTGTGTGTCATATTTGTAGGTGAAGTCCAAAAAGTTAGTTGCTTCATTTAAGTACTCAACAAATTTCATAAATTCGTCTTGGTTCCCCACCCACAAAAAAACATAAATCATCAAGAAACCTTCCATATAAAATCCAGTACTCATTGTAAGGTGATGTCAGGAGATAATTATTCTCCCAATAGGCCATAATAATGTTGGCATATGTGGGTGCAGAATGTGCTCCCATGGCCACTCCTTTCTCCTGTTTAAAATACTCTCCTTGGAAAAAAATGAAATTATTCTTTAACACTATTTCCATCAAAGTCAAAATGGTTCTAAACTCACTTGAGGTAATGTCTCTGAAACCAATTAACATCTCCTCAAACCATTCCATACCAACATCATGTGGTATGCTGGTAAATAAGTCAACTACGTCCAAGGTACCAAAAGCTAAATTGTCACTATATAAGGAGGGGTTCAATTTTCTCAGGAAATCCCAAGAATCCTGTAATATGTTAGGGTTGTTTGCAACCAACCCCTTCACCTTAGTATCCACATACTTCGCTAAGGGTGCTGTCACTGATCCATTAGCCGAAACTATGGCTCTAAGGGGAGGATCATGAATATTTTTATGCACCTTGGGAATTCCAAATACGGAAGGAACCTTTGGTTTTTCCACAAGCAAGTATTTGTATGTTTATATGTCAATGGATCCTTCAATTAACAAGTCATATAAAACCATTTGTATCTTCCTGTAAGCAACATTAATTTCATTGATAGATATCCTGGAATATTTCTGAGTGTCATTCAAGATTTCCATAATTTTACCTTCGTACTGTATACAATCCATGAAAACCACTCCCCCACCTTTATCTGGTTTCATCACCCTTATATTTCTCTTGTTTGTGAAGTCATATAACGTTTCTTGTTCTGAAGATGTTAAATTAGGATGTACAAAATGTTTCTTCAAACCAGTCCTTAACTCATTTTCAAGTTTTAACTCAAAATTCCTTAGTTGGGGGTGCAGTGGTGGATTAAACGTACTACCACGTACCAAACTATTTTCTTTTGTTTTAACAACCTTCCCATTAAACAAAAGTTCCAAATTTTTCTTTCTTAAAAATAATTTCACATCTACCAATAGTTTAAAAATATTTGTTCTTTGCCTGGGTATAAAGCCAAATCCTTTAGAGAACAATTCAAACAATGTTTTGTTAACCATAACATTACTGTAATTAAAAATACTAAAATCTTGGTATGTCCATCTATTACCATCTTGCACTATATAGTCCGTTAATTCCATCCTGTTTCGTTCCTCCCCCGGGGTCTCCATCCCCTCCCCCTGTAGTTTTTTTGTATTGTATACAACTGGCTCTTTGTCCATAAGTCTTTCAGACCTCCTAAGCGGAGGAAATTCAGTAAAGCTAGATTCATTCTCTGTGGGGTACATCTCCACTCATGTTGTCCCCTCTTGGAATTCCTTTTCACTATACAGATTCCCCCTCCCCTAGTCCAAGATTTAGGCCTGAGATAGTGTGTTTTATTTTTGTATTCTTTGGTGTCTCTCTCAATCTTTCCTAATTTCCTTTTTTGTACTTCCACACATTTCAACTCTCTTCTAATAGAGTTTTATGGAAGAGGGATAGTATCTTTGAAGGAAAAAGTTTATATACTTCCATAATTATGCCATCTACACCTGAAGCTTTATTTTTCCCTCTTTTATTGTATCTGTAATTTCTTTGTAGGATATGGGTGCTTTCAGATCTAGTTTTAATTTTTCTGGTATTTTTTTATATTAGAACATTTTTCATCTAGATTTAATTGATCAATATGTATATTTTCTTTTTGGAAATGTTCCATATAGTGATTTCTATAGGCATCATGAATGTCACCTATATCCAAGACATTTTTCCCTTTCTTTTCATGGAAGATACTTTTAATGTTATTAGCTTTTGATTGTATTTTGACGCTTGTGGATAAATTATGTAGATATTTGGGAGAAGTGGCTAAGGTATTAATTTTTAGTTTTTCTAAAGCTAAACTAGTTGTACATGTTAGAATTTCATTGCATTTATTGTTTAATACTTCTACTTTCTTTTTCATCTCCAAATGATTTTGATTTTTTTCAGCTTTTACTGACAAAAGTTTGGATTGTAGATCTAATAATTCAGAATCCCATTCTCTGATTTTTTTTATACCAAACTAAGGTTTTACCATATATGTAGTCCCATATCATTATTTTATTTATTGCTGTGGTGTAGTTAATATCGAAGAACTGTAATTCAGATAATAACTAGGGTTTGAACTCTAATTTTAGTTATATATGCTGGAATTCTGGAGTTAAAGATTAATGGTTTGTACCCATTTTGACGTTTTAGTATCAATGAATTGTGGCCTGAAAAGGGGCTGGGAGTGATTGAGAAATTAATGATTTTAGAGTGCAAGTCATGGGCAGCAAATATTTTATCTACTGTAGTTTGGGTACCAAATCTGTGATCTTGATGGGAAAACAACAAAGATTTATCATCTTTAAATTTGAAAGTATTTACAAGATAAAAGGATTCTACCCACTTGTTTAAAGTTTTTGATACAGTAGATGCACGCAGCAGTCTTATATTTGTAGTTTCAGAACTATCACATATACAGTTAAAATCTCCTCCTAATATTAAGTTGCGTTTATAATTATTGGAAATGAAATCCGTTTCAGAACTATCAAATATACAGTTAAAATCTCCTCCTAATATTAAGTTGCCTTTATAATTATTGGAAATGAAATCCAAGTGTTTAACAGTTCCTGATTCAATGCCTGGGAACCAGTATAGATTGGCTAGGGTGCATATTCTGTTATTATATTTAACTATTACTAATGCCATAAGGCCTTCTTTTATCTTCATACTTATAAATGATTTCTGGGTTAATCACATTTGTTTTCCATAAAATTGTTACCCCTTTTGTCTTTGTCTGATAAGTGGATTGAGCCAATATCATATATTCCTTAGGATTCCATTTGTAATTGTCATTTGTTTTGAAATGAGTTTCTTGAAGGAAAACAATCTGTGTTTTGTTCAGTTTTAAACATTTGAGTAGATCTGATCTCTTGCTAGGATTGTTTATGCCATTGGTATTTAAAGATAATAAAGTTAAATCCATCTTAGGTTTAGACTATGTATTTTTTGTTTTACTGTGACTATTAAATATTTCCCTCTGATAACTATAAAGTATATGTTTGAGCTTTTAAAGGAAATTATCAGTTTTATACTTTGGGTGTTTACCAATAAAGTAATGTTTTTGGTCAGGCATACTAAAAATGTTTTTGTGAAATAAATTTAAATTAATAAATGCTAACAAAACTAAGATCCCCACTAGCCATGGAATGAAAATCATTCCTAATCTGATTTATAAATCTAAGTCCATCAGATTATCACTCCTACCCTGACAATCCAGAACATCTGAGCTCCATAAATTGAATCATCATATGGAGAATATTTGTAATAGAAACAAGCAATATTTATAATATCTTGAACAGATATAGTACTATTATAGATTAGACAGAATTCTAATACAATATAAATTTCTACTTATTGTATAAGCAATTAATACTTACATGAAAGATATATGACAAGCAATTCAATCATAGTAAAGTAGGATGTATCATATATAAAACCTCAGTAAAAGATTATAGCACAGTTATTTAATATAGTCACCCTTACTGATGAAGTCTTTCAAAACTTATTACTTAATATAAATAGATGGTAATAATATTTATACCTAATGTTTATAATACAATGTATTTTACTGGATATATCAGAACTTATATTTCATTGTTTGCCAGCATTTAAGTAATCACTTTGTTTGTTGCTAACTTACTTAAAGCATCAAGTTTGCTTTATGTAAACATAGATGAAAGTTAGTGCATTTTAATCATCAGTGCATCCCTCTTCCACCATTACCTACACAGAAGGATTTTCATATATGTCATTTCTTATTATAAAATTAGTGAAATTATAGGTTAAAAACAACAAATTCACTTAATGTGATTAATAATTACAGGTTCCCTTTCCATATTCATAAATTGCCATTTTATGGCATATACTGAAAGTTTTTACATTTAAATGTTAATATTCTATTTTGTATAATCAGCAAAGGTTAAACTGAGTGATTATTGCCAATTTAATACTATTTGTTCAGAATGTGATTGTTACATTCTGTGACATTCCTAGTTCAGGCTTCTACGGTTTCCCTTTAACAACTTTGTCAGTTTGATGTGTATAAAACATTACCTTGGTAACAGCTTAAGTATTATGTATGGTCAAGATGTGTTACAAAACCACAATCAAAGTTAAAGCAATTATATTTATATGACTTGTTATGCACATTTACTTATATGAGAAAAACATCATGCTTCCCCCCTTGATGTTCAATATAGTGTATGTCATTTATGACACGTTAAAACAGTAGTATCATTATACTTAAGCCCATGTTATTAAACTGTTAAAACCTCCGGTTCCACCAATAAGCGTGAAAGTCACCAGCAACCACTAGAAATTGATGAAAAACTATTTATTTTATCCACATAACGCCACAAAAACGAACTTTGACAACATCAAGATGTGAAAATGCTGACAGTGCACTGCGACAAACAAAATAAACGAAAAACTACACAAGAGCAACAGATAATTCCTCCAAATGATAAACTTTGCAAAACGCCAAATTATTCCAACAATTTAGCGCTTTCAACCAGTGTATCTGGTCTTCATCATCACCTGATCCAGAGTCCACAGCTCTGGAGACCGATTCAAAGAAGTCAATCAGGTTCAGGAGACTAGATTGGCCCTTCACGAACCCAAACTGGGTGGGGTCCAGTGTTTGAAGGTTGCCAGTGTCTTTGTTTATAAGTTCCATGATAATGTGTTCCATGCCCTTGCAGATCAGGCCGGTCAGACTGATAGGACATAGTTCCCAGGATCCAAGGTGGATCTCCCCCCTTGTGGAGTGGGATAACTGTAGTTGTGCACCACTGAGTGGGCACGAAGCTTGAGGTGAGGCTATGAATAAACATGACACTTAGGTGTGGTGCCAGTTCATTTTGTAGTTCATGTAGTACACAGCCCGGGATGCCATCTGGTCCCATGGATGCTGTATTCTTAGCTTTGGAGAATGCGGTTTCTACCTGTGTGGCCGTGATTACCAGAATTTGGAAATCTTTTGGTATTGAGATGGGCCTTTAGGGGGTGAGAGGGGGGTGAAGTTTGCACTAAATCGATCTGCCAGTATATTGATAATATCCTTGGGATCAGTATATTTAATGCCATTCTGTTGTAGCTCAGAGCAGATCTGAGCATTGCCATTTAGATTCTTGACATAACTATAGAATGACTTGTGGTTGTCTTTGGAATCTTTGGCAATTTTATTTTTGTAACTAGCTTTGGAGGATTTTATGAAGGATCTCGGCTTCTTACTGAGGCTGGTAAGGGAGTTTTTTGCATCTTGGGATTTTCCTCTTTTCTGCAACAGTTTCTTCCTTCTCTTATATAGTTTGTTTATGGCAGGAGACCACCAGATTGGCTTCCTTTTTTTTGGAGGAGAGCATCTTGGTTCTATTTGGGATGGCACAATTCATGCACGAGTGGATGTGCTTGTACAGTGCTTTAGTGCAGGATTCAGCAGTCGAACTTTCAGCTCCCGTCTGCATGGGTGTCATGAAGTTTGTCACTTCTCACTTGAGTAGCATGAAGTTGGCTTTGGAAAAGTTTTTTACGGAGGTTTCTGTACTGGGGGGGTGGGCGTACAATGTGGATACCAAGGGTGATTTGCTTATGGTCAGATCTGACCAATGAGGGGGTGACCACTGGTGTGGAGCATCCATCTCCCATGCTGGTAATGACCAGGTCTAGGATATTGGAGGCCCTGGTGGGACAATGGATTAGTTGATCCAGAGCGGTGGAATTTATGAATTCCAAGAACCGTTGGGAAAAGGTGTTGGTACCAAAGTAGTTTTCCCAGTTAATGGCAGGGTAGTTAAAATCACCCAGTATTAAGGTGTTTGGTTGCATCTTAATATTTTCCAGTAAGTTTAGAAAGGTGTAGTAGGAATCTTGGGGCATGGTGGGGGGTCTGTAAAAAGCTACAATTTGGATTGCAGTCTTACCTAGTGTTAGTTGCACCTGGAGAATTTCAAATGCATTGTGTTGGGCAACTAGCCTAGAGGTGTGAATATGGACACTCCTCCACATATGGACACTCCTCCACCTTTAGTGTTTCGGTCTTGGTTTGGTGGCCGAAAAGTGTGGTAAGAGAAGTAGCCTGGTATTGCAGGGGTGCTCTCTAGACCCTTGAACCAGGTCTCATTTACTGCACAGATATCGATGTTCTCCATTTTTAGGAGTGCCTCGAGAGAGTGCATTTTGAGATTTAGACTTCTAGCATTGAGTAGCATTACCTTCAAATTTTACATGCTTGTATCTGTTACGGTGATGGTTTTGTCCTTTGAACCTTGCCTAAAAAAGGCACTATAGGGGTGGCAAGAGCTTTAGCCAGTAACCTGAATCTCAGGGATGATAGGTGCAGACCATCTCTGGCAAAGCATCGTGGTTTGTCGATCATGTCGTCCCAGGCAGACAGATACTTGATCCCCTTTGAATGACACCAGACGCTTAGCCAATTGTTGAAGTCAATCATTTTGTCCTTATCATTCTGGGCGAAGGCAGAATGCTACTCAGGGCTAGGGTCATACCTGCCTGGGCCACATGATCAGAGAGCTCTTCCATGTGTCTTTTCATGTAGTCCAGAGAGGTACGTCTCAAATCATTCACTCCAACATGGACAATGACAGAGTCATATTTGTACTTTTTGTGGTGTGACTTGAGTGCATACGTTATGTGGCGGATCCTGGCACCCAACAGGCAGTTGACTGTAATTTTCTCCTTGTTCAGCCTGGTGAGTGGGACATCAGTGTGTCCAACTATAGAGTCAGCTATGACTAAAATGTTGGGTACGGTGTCTTGCCTTAGGGGCTGTTGTTGAGTTGTGAGCTGTGGTCACTTTGGTTGTGACTGGTGTTTGTTTCAGCTTCGGAGGTCCTTATTGCTTGGGCAGGTTAATGTTAAGAGCTTCCACATACCTGGGTTTAGTGTTGCTCTATGTGAGTGTTGATGGTGTGGGTTTAGAAGGGCTATGTGTTGCCTGAGGTGTGGTGCAGGTGTTAACCTTCTCCTCTTGACTGTCTAGCACAATCTTGGCTGGAGAGAGCTTTGCTTCCAGTTTGGCTATGTAAGTGCATCTCTCACAGGTTGTAGTGTTGGGTGGTAGGAGGAGAGTGTTGTCTGTGTACGAGACAGTTGCTGCACTGCCCCAGTATGCCCAGATTCACCAGGTGGGCAGGAGAAATCACCAGAAGCTGACCCTTGGAAATGCCTGTTTAGGAGCTTTTTTATGAAGTACAAGAGCTGTTTTCCCTTACCTTTGCAAGGTACTTTGCAATTATAGGCTTAGTGTCTACGAACCCCCCCCCCCAGAGTGGGCACACCCTTTTTAGCAAGCCACACCCAGAAGCACTAGGTTTTTACGTGCCACATACAGTGACTACATGGGCAGTCTTAGATGATATGAAGCCATAAAAGAAGTGTTCAATGGTACTTCCTACCCTTGCTATCTACTGTCACCCTGGCATACACCACAATTTCTACTGTTTTCCTCCCACTTCCAGAATACTTTTGATTTCATTAAACATTGCCTTACTTGCCAGCTTTTTCCTACATCCTTTCAACACACCCTAAATGGCCAAGAATATACTGTACTAAGTATTAAAGTGAGCCCTTGTCCATCATGGGGAAATATGCCCTTTGCCCCACTATAGTGCAATCCTGGAGTTGGTATATATAGTTGGGGTGGTGGGTTTCAGATGGTTCGGTGTGTACTGTGTAGTTTTGGGCAAGTGTTTACTTGCCCTGGAAAAAAGTTTGTGATTCAGGATTTTAACTTTCATTATAGTCTCACGAAAATAATGTTCAGGATTGTGGTCTTTTGATATTTCAAGGGTAATTCAAAAAAAAAAAAAAAAAAAATATATATATATATATATATATATATATATATATATATATATATATAGGTCCACTTTTAAAGGCTGAAATCTCGAGTTTTGAAATAACATAACCAAAACATAGAGATTTCAGTATCTCAACATTTAAAAGTGAAAAACAGAGACATGAACGAGCTGAGCTGACTAAAAGACAAGTTTGTGCAGAAACCCCTTCAGAACTTTCCTGTCAACATTGAGAGAAAGAGAGGGAGAGAGTGTGGTTGATCCCTCAAAGGACAAAGCTAGAAATAGGAAAACATAAATGTCCACACCCTGTCATAAAAAACACACAAAAAACATAAGGGGATGGAGGGAGGGAGCGGCCACTGCAGCAGTGTTCATTCAACTATCTACTGTTAAGGTAAGTTTACTTACACAACTGTTCCATGTTCAACATAGCGATCACTGCTGTAGCAACCTTAGCTCTATGGGTAGATTACCCCAGCTAACTACATTTGGGAGGTGGAAGGAAAAAAGTCGAGGAGCCCCTGGAGAATGTTCATAGCAAAGCCTGATCTGGACATAGAGAAGGAATCAAGCTTATAGTGCTTCGTTAAGGTATGTACAGAAGGCTAAGTAGCAGCTTCAAGAATACTTATACAATTCAACCCTTTCCAAAAAGCCATAGATGAAGTCAAGGTTGCAACAGAATTGGCCTTGACCCTGCCTGGAACAGTTTTGTTATGGTAAGTACAACAAAAGGTAATAGCCTTAGACAACCATTTGGAAATAGTCTGTTTTGACACAGGTTGGCCCTTCTTCCTTGCTCAAGAAATGAAAAATTTATTCAAAGATCTCAAAAATTTATTTCTGTCAAGATAGTACTAGAGCTGTGGATATCCAAGGTATGGCATATCCTTTCTTCCTCATTTCAGGTTCAAGAAAAACACAGGGAAATGAATAGTTTGATTAAAGTAAACTCGGGATACCATTTTAGGCATAAATGAAGGCTTACTTCTCAATGAAAACCTGTCCCTATGGAAACTGAGGCAGGGTTGACTCATTATAATAGCGTGCGACTCAGAATCCCTTCTTGTAGAGGTCACAACAATCAGTAAAACTGTATTCCATGTTAAAAACCTCAAATCAGCCAGGTCAGCTGGTTCAAATGGATCAAGTGTTAGTTTCTCTAATACAAGATTAAGATCCCAAGGAGAGGCTTCTTATGTAAAACCCCTTTAAAAAACATTTTGACACGAGACTGCACTGATAGAGGAGGATCCATGGGCAGCCACTCTGAAATGCCCAATGAATGAACCTTGACAGAGAAATAAGAAAGGCCATAGGAAAGTGACTCACAAATATTGTAAAACCAGAGAACAACTAGCTCTGAATGGGTGCTGGTTGTGTTACTGACACCAGCTAAAAAACATTTTACATTTGCTATTAGTAGCAGGCTTTCTTGCCTCTATTAGTACCTGCTACACATTCTCAGGAAAGAGGTACCTAAAAGGAATTAAGACCATATTAAGTCCAGGCAGTCAACTAAAGTTTACTGATGTTGGGGTGTATCAAACACCCCTGTTCTTGTGTGACTAGATCCACAGACTATGAGACACCTTGTGGTAACTGCCCCTTGCCATTTCCAGAAGAAGGGAGAACCATGATTTCCTGTGGAAGAAAAGCTCTTTGAACAGAGGTGTCTAGCGGACATCCCAGGAACACAATCCAGTGTGAAGGAGTCAATAAAGAATTTTGAATATTCTCTTGGAATCACAGCTTGTGTAAAGATAAGCGTATCATCTAAATATGGAAAAATGAAGATATCCTGTAGCCTGAAATGAGCTGTAAATGGAACTAGATACTTTGTGAACACTCTTGATGAGGTGCATAGTCCAAAGGGTACGGCAGGGAACAGATAATGTGATCCAAACACACAAAATCTTAATAAACTTATGAAGTCTGGATGAATACGTATGTGATGATAAACATCTTTTAAGTCTAGTGTTACCAGGAAACCTGAAAGCTAAAGAAGAGGCAACAGGTTGTGAAGTGACATCATTTTGAATTTGGGCACCATCACAAACCGGTTTAGGAAAGCAAGTATTTTCTTTTGTTGGCACTATGAACATCCTTGAAAGAAACCTCACCACCTCCTTGGAACAGTGTGTGATGAAAGAGCCAGTGGAAACAAAAGTCTGATCTGGACGATGAGGATGAGGAATGACTCCCCCTCCCCCTGGAAAGAAGGAATTTCCTCCCACTTGCATCTGTAACCTTGAATGATTTTCACAACTCATTTCTCTGAAACTATCTGTTGCCAAAGAGAAAAACTGAGATTCAGACTTTCTGAAAGAAGAAAGGGACCAGGGTGAGAGGAAGGTCTCCAATAGTTATTCTGACTTGATGGTCTGTCCTTGGTTTTGGGAGATTCAAGACTTCTTTTTGGGTGGTTGCATTTTTCTTTGATGTTGTAGCACTGATGCAGCAGTCTACAGTCAAGCTGTTCAAATAGAATTCCTTTGCCTATGTCTGCCCTTGCTGTGACTGCCATATAGCTAGAATGCTTCTGGCGCAGAAAAGCTGCAAGATAATTTTCTTGCCAATTTTTTTTTCAATGCAGTTGTGGAAATCAAGTTGAGTCAAGGCAGATTCCCAAGTACTTAAATTAAGTGGCTGTTTCTATTGTGGACTTGTTTGTATCTTTGATGTGCAGTGTATTGGGAGCTTTGACAAGCCTTTGATGTTGGCTGAATAGCACTGACTTTATTGTGGAAGGGGTTGGTAAGGGCCTGTATTTGTAGAAGCCATTCTTTAAGTGAATAAAGGTCACGGGAACCCCTTGCCATTTCTTCTAAAATGTCTGTTCATAGGTTCATAGGTTAGTACTAGGCTAACTGCCCTTGTGAGCCATTTTAAGCCTAGCCAATTATGTCTTGTGAGACTCAAACCCTGCACCTTGTGTTTGTAAAGCAAATACCTTAACCATTAGGCCACCCTCCCAACCCTGTTTACCTGTATATTGTTGAAGCTATTTATTCTTTTTGCCAAAATTGGTTGAGGAGAAAGAAAATCCCTTGGAAAATCTGGAAAAGGGTGGGGGGCCTAGAAATCTTAGAGATTCCCTTAATCAGCTCACCCCTTTCATCGCACTGTTTGATCATCTCTGCAGCAAAGGGGCCAAATACTAAACCTTTATCCAAAGATTAATTTAAAATCTATTTTTAACATCATCTGGGAGGTTCAGTGTGTGCAGCTATGCAAACTTCCTCAAAATAGTACCAGTAGTCATAGCCCTGGAATAAATATCAGTCTCATGTGCACACGGTTAAACAAGGAGTACTGATGGGTGTAACAGAAGAAACTAAGTTATTTAAAGCTTTTCCTCACAAAAAGAAACTCCAGATAAAACATTCCTTATTTTTTTAAATTAGCCAAAACAAACTAACATATGAGCCTGAATTCTGAAAATCAAAGTTGTAGAAGTATACACTTTTTCTCCTGGGTCTATATTACAACATCGAAGTCTTACAACTTTGAATGTTATAATATCGAACCCAATTCAGCAAACACTTAAAATAGTGAAGCTGCAGAACACCAAATACTTTCCTAGGGAAAGTATTTGGTGGGCCATTTCTGCAGCTTCGCTATTTCCTCAACAGTGGAGCGAAGGTGACGGACTGAGTTAAGGTAAGTTTGTGAATGAAGGTGAGTGTGCGATAGGGACCTTAGTGTTAGGGAGCGGGTAAGGTGAGTGTGCGATAGTTAGGGACCTTAGGGTTAGGGTTGGGTTAAGGTAAGTGGATAGCTAGTGGTGTATGTATGGTTTAGTGTAGGGTTTTGTGAAGTGTGTGTGTGTGTGTGTGGATTATTTATTTTGGTGTGCTTGTGTTGTGTGTATGTTTGTCGGAACAGCTAATTTTTTCCCTGGGAAAAAATTTGCTATTCTGACTGTTCAGTTTTCTGGTGTTTCGATCGAATGGGTTCGATATTATAACATTCGAAGTTGTAAGACTTTGATGTTATAATATAGACCCTTTTTCCCAAATCTATCAATAATGTTCCCATCCTTATCAAAAAAAAAACAGTAGGATTGGAACTGACAAGGGGATTAGCAGCATTGGGATCAACTAGAGCTATAGCTGCTGGTTCAGATTTGGATTAGTGTATAAAATGTTAAAAGACTGGGGAACTTTATACATTCTATCTGCTTTTTTAGGGACAGCTGGTTGATATCAGGAAAACTGCAGGCAGTAAAACAAACATCCTCTAGAATAGAACGAATGGGTGTAGGACTGGAAAATCTTTCTGTAGCAACTCAATAGTATTTTCTGAAGGACTGAGAAAAATCTGTTTTCCTACTGAAAACGCTGGCACATTCTAGCAATAGTATCAGTGAAAGAGAACTCCTCCCAGGGAAAATCTAAAATTGAGCTCTCCTCTGAGTCTGAATTAGAAATCTGCGGGAAGAAAAGTAACCATCCCTGCATCTTTCTATTCCATAGTCTGTTCTGTGCTGGAGAAACAATTATGTATCCCAGAGACTACCTCATCTCTGGAACAGGCTCCCCATCCATCTGAAGCAAAGTTCCTCCCTAACCCAGTTCAAGTGTAACTTGGACAAATGGATGGGGAACAGGGAATTCATCCCTGGTTTTGCGTCTCTAATGGACACAGGCAGCCTGCCAATGGTTCATCTCCCAGGCACCTACTTACATTTATCAAGGGTACCAGTTGTCAGATTTGGGATGCATGACTAGGCTTAAAAAAGGCCCTTGTGGTTTTTAGCTTAACAAACATTTATGAACTTTATCACACACCAAAATCTTACCAAACAATCTATCAGCTAACATAAGAATTCTTATTACAAGTGTAAGCCACAGTCCCTAGTGAATAAACCTAAAACATTTTTGATGTGAAATAAATCATCCCATAGGCTGTAGACACCAGAATTCTTATAACACTCTGTCCCCTACAATGTCCTTAACTGGAACATCATCAGTTTCATCACAGCAGAATTTCTCCAAGAATTCGGCAATCTACCAAAAATCTGTACTCCCTTATTTTTGGAGGGGTGCACTTTGGACTCTAAATGATGACATTCTGAGCTTCACAGAAAAAGGCAGCTTTAATGGGCATTCTTCATAGATTTAACAAAAGCAATTAACTGCACTGACCACCACTCACTGCCACTAAACAAAATAATAATAATAAATGGAATTAGTGAGCACTACCCTTGTTTAAAGGCTTTCTTTCCAAAAGATCCTTTAAAGTGAACTTAGGAACCGCCTTCTCTAATACAGCACCACTCCTTAAATGTGTCCTGAAAAGATCAGTCCTAATTTCTCTATATTCATCAATAAACTCCCTAATGACCTACCACACATTTCAGTCACATTATATGCATGTGATATGGTCATCTTCAGATTCAAACAGGCTCATCCTGTGATGCAAACTCAAATCCAAATTACCTTTATTCATTCAGCCAATAGCTATTACAAATAGAAGCCCTTATCAACCCCCTCCACGTCAGAATCAATGCTATTCGGTACACATCAACCAATACACTGCATATAAAAGATACAAACAATTCTACCCAGAGACAGACACTTCATTCAAATACTTGGGAATCTGGCTTGACTTGACTCAATTTCCATAACTGCACTGAAAAAACATGCAAGAAAATTAACGTTATTTTTCTGGACCGAAAACCTCTTCGCCACTGCAAGGGCAACCATAGGGTTAAGGAATTCAACTTGATCAGTTAGAGTATGGACTGCCCCATCACTGCCACAGCATCAAACATCAAAGAAAAATACAACCACCCAACAAATCATAGCCAATAAAATATGCAGCAACATCACAAAATCATCTCATCGAGAACATGACTGCACAACTCTCTCAAAGGTCAGATGACTTCCTATCCAACAAAGATCTGACCTGCTGGCTTTCTTGTTCTATAAAACCCTTAATCCTGATTTATTCTCACCTCTAGCACACAAACTATTTCCTACATCCCATCTTCATCACTCAACTAAGATACCTCTCACAATCCTCCCCAATCTGGTCACACCTACAACTAAGCTGCACTGCACCTACAATGCTTTCTCCAAACTACACCTAAACTCTGGGAATCACTACCAACCTAACAGAACTTCCCTCACACACAGAGTTTAGAACTGTTCTTAAAATATACCTAGTTACACGCTTCATGCTAATACCACCAGTCTCATCACATTATTCAAATCTCACTACCCTTCCTATTTCTATTGACTCATTCGACTGCATTTAGTCATCCTGGCAACACTGATGAAATATTTACTCACTCAGTCTCCTTTACTCCCTCAATTTTTTCCAATTTCACTACTCTCCTACAAGTTTAACTAAACTAGTTTGGATTCTCTGAGTCCATTGTTTCAAAGTGAGAAAATGCATCATCTGCTCCTGAAACCACCTTACTTGTAGCCCGCCATTCAATTTGTCATGTAAAGATTTGATAAATCTCTACAGTTTGTATAAATATGTATGTTTCTCCATATTATACTGTATATAACTTTAGGTCTTCTTTACATTGTGATATAGTCACACACATTGTGCCTGTAAATGGTCCATTGAGATCACAGCATTACCCTAGTAAACAAATGCAATAACAATAAAAACATTTCTTCAGGGCTTATTGGTGTAGAGGGATAGTATGTGCATATACTGTCATACACTTGGCAAATGGCAGGAAGTGCACTGCAGTGTTATTACCTCTAGTGATGGCTGGAGGAATGTATTCATTAAGGCAACTGAGTGCAAATGTCTGTGCCAGCAGAAAATGGACAAAGCAGAAATAAATGATAATACTGGTTTGTAGCTTGACATCAGCATACATAGATGCAGACTCTAGAAATACTGCTAAGGCAGTTCAGCAGAAGCATCTACTGTCCTGATGGACAAGTGTGATGAATAACTTTCATATCCCACCACCTTATGCAGTCACTAGGGTCTCACCTTGTCCTTCCAATTACGGTACTGTAGGGCAAAAGTTAACACAGAGTTAAAAGTGATGCAGATATGTTGGCAGAGTACATAGAAGTGACATATAAACAAAGTCAACAACAAAGTACATTGCGTAGAGTGAGAGGGTTCTGCAATTCAGTCTGTCTATAAGCATGCTTGCTCTTAGCAACTCACTAAAGATAAACATCAAGTATGTGAACAGCCAAGTATGAAGATGGCAAACTATGTGATACCATAAGCCTAATCTGCGACTAGTCCACGGATAAGGAAGGAGTGGTGAAAGTGAGTCAAAGGGCAGAGCTGGGTGGTGATTGGCAAAGCTAAACATTACTTCAGATGTCACATTATGGGCAGAGGGGCAGCTACTGGGTATAAGTGCATAGTTACTCCTCCAGTAAAGCAGCATTAACCATCAAAGGATAGTGAGAGGTACAACATAACAACTATTAATGAAAAATGGTAATACAAGCCAGTGAGAAGTCACTAAATACCATCAAGACGGGTGCAGTAAGTGCCAGTAACACAAAGGTGACTATGTTCCCATGTTTCCTTCCACCATTAGACAGTGGAATCATCCATCTACAGTAGCTGGGACATCTAGCCATCAGTGAGTAAAGATGCAGAGCTGCTAGCTGGGGGCAGTAAAGAATAAAGAGTTCATGGAAGGATCTGCTTAGGAGTTCCTGGTATTACTCCTACACAGTGGAAATTCAAAGAGGGAGGCAAACCTCATGATATTGGCAACTTGGGCAAGAAGAAGGGGTAATCACACCACCAACACAGTTTCACTTCACTCTACAGGGGGGGGGGGGGAGAGATCAAACAACATCAGTGGCTCAGGATAATCAATGGTGTGGAGGGATGGAGTTACATAGCACTAGTTGTTAAGATTACCACACAGTGGAAGAGGGTTTTATTTATTCATTTTTATTTCACATTTGTTTATGAGGAAAGTTTGACTGGGCCAAAGAAAGGCCCATTTTCAGTAGAGGTCTGGGTAGAAAAGCTCATAAAACAATGCGTTGACAGACTAAACAAGTCAAACACTAATTACAATATATAGGATTTACTATGTACAGTTACATAATACTTGCTAATCACATACTAGAAATGTGTAACAAGTCATCTAATGTTAATCTTAAAACAGGTCAGCTAATAAAATGCAAACAGCAAGTAAACTAATTTAAGAAAAAGTTAATGCAGATATAATGTATGCAAAAAAATGTACAGTAAAAGCTATGTCAGTCACAGATGAAAAAATGTAGGGGAAAGAGAAGAATTTGAAGGAGTTAAGAGATGAGGATAAAATTTCAAAGAGCGAGGAGACAAAGTTATCCAGGGGTGATACAGGAAAAGAGACCATTATTGTTTAGATGTTCTTTAAGGAGTTTGAATTTGGTAGTAGTAGGGGTAATTGGTATATGCTGTGGAAATTAGTTCCATATTTTTGTGATTTAATTTGTGATGCAGCGGTTAATGTTTCTGCCTCACAGCAAGATGTTCTCTGGTTCGATACTCGGCTGGGGTGTCTTCTGTGCGGAGTCTGCATGTCCTCCCTGTGGTCACGTGGGTTTCCTCTGGGTGCTCTGGTTTCCTCCCACATCCCAAAGACATGCTGTAGGTGGATTGAACACTCTTAACACATGCCTTCTGTGGAGGGTTGGGCACCGGGCTGGCAACTTGACACCATAAAACTCCACTGCCAACTGTGAGTGGACAGGTGATCTGCTGTGGCGACCCCTAACCGGGAAAAAGCCGAAAGAAGAAGATTTTTGTAATTTGATTTGCAAATAAGGAGTCTCCAAAAGAGTTGTTGGATATCTTAACTTTTAGCAGTAGTTTACTGGTTGAGCAGAGTACAGATGGTGTTATAAGGTTGAACTAGGTTCTTTACAGCTGGATAGGCACTGGGTTGATGTAGGATGTTATGAGCAACTGTGAGTTGGTTAAGTGACACAAGGTTTGGTGAATCATCAAGCCACAGTGTAATTGTTTCAGAGCTACACAGTGGTGAGTTCTATTTTGAAGGCCAGCAGCAAATCAAGTTATTTTATGGTAGCAAACCTCTAATTTGGACAAATCAGATCTTCTAAGATTAGTGAAAGTAGGGGAGGCACATAGAATAATGTGGACAGAAGATGTGTTCTTGCTGTGGCCTGTCTATTGGAAGGGGTGAGGAAAGCCTTTGACCTGTACAGGCAGCTGAGCTTAATATAAACCTTTTTTTATGCTCAGGACTATGTGCTTGTCATAGTTTAGGGAGCAATCTACTGTGACACCAAGCAACTTAGTGCTGTCTACTGGTTTAATGATAGCACCATTGAAGAAGAGTATGTGAGATGGAATAGTGAGTTCTGTGGATTTTTTATTGGAAAATATTACTTTCGTCTTGTTACGGTTTAGAATGAGTTGTCTTTCTCTGAGGAAATGCTCAATATCTGAAAAAGCATTCTGGGTTTTAGGCAGATCATCGGGGAGACAGGGGGCGTTACAAATGATAGTGGAATCATCCGCGTACTGTACAATAGTAGCTTGTGTAGATGCAGAACTAAGATAGTTTGTAAAGACAGATAAGAGTAGAGGGCCAAGAATAGAGCCTTGTGGGACTCTTACAGTAACAGGTGTGAGGGTTGAGATTTTATCTTTCCATACAACAGCTTGTTGGCGGCTAGATAGATAGCTGTGAAACCAAGTGATATATGATAGCAAAAAAATGGATAGATGATGGATCTTGAAGTTTTTGATGGGATACAGTGTCAAATGCTTTTGACATATCCAAAACACAACTAATTTTAACACACATGACAAGGGTGGAGAAGGGAGATCATAAAGCTATGGTGGTCCAATTACAAGCCTCAGTGTTACTACAAGGGGTGATGAGGTAAAAAAATACACTTGAGAGTGAACCCTTGTACTTCTGACATAATTCTTGACTGTTACTTATTTTTCAAAGAGAATTCCAATTCTGCCTTAAAATTATGCTCTGACCATCAAACTGTGATTCTTAGGCAAAACAGGATTACTGCCCCTTAGCTCACTCCCTCCAGTCCATCTCTTTTGAGTGTGTACCTTTAACTCCCATAGGGTGTGGCTTTTATCACCTTACAGTTCTAACAAATGATCACTGACAGAGGGCAAAGATAAATATAATTATGTTTGCCGTCATGTATGCTTCAAAATAAAATATTTTGATACCTTGTATATAGCATGGCTTTGGAATTATTAATGCAAATATGAACAAGCAATATTTGATGCCTGGAGGCACAGTAGGAGGCAACTGCAGAAACACCTGGAGGCGCACTCAGCTGTAATAAGTTGAAGGCAGACCTGCTAAACAGTTCATTCTTCAGAAAAAGCATAGGAATATGTATTCTCTTACAACACTGACTCTTATGTAAATAGAATCAATAATTAAAAATGTGCCCCTGTTTTATGACTTTTGGTCTGGTTATTTCTGCATTCGTCCTAGATTCTTGTGGTAAAACGTTTAGGAACTGTATGCCCTTGAAATGTTTGCTGGGAATTACTAGGCTGCTCACTTAATCCCAACAGTATCTGGGAACACCAGTGGGAATTTACTGGTAACCAGGGAACAGTAATTCAGTACCAGTAATAAGGAAAGATCACTGTGCTTGTCCAGTATAATAAGTTTTTATAAAAGCATTATTGCTTAATATAAAACCTTTACTGCAGCTGGCTACAGAAACTCAAGCTTTTTTCCGCCTACAGATCAGAGTGGCAAAAAGATAACAGTCATATCTTGACAGATTAATTATGTTAGTGTCAATAACCAAGTGCAGGACAATCTGGATTTTTAAAAAAAATCTATTTTCCATTTTAAATTTAATTTTCCAACTTGTGGGTGTTCGTCACCTTTGAGTTTATGCTCCTTTTATTCCATCAGGTACAGAACTGATCATGAAGCGATCTGTGTGAGGCAGAAAACACAAGCAATAGAAAGCAGGCCTTCCCAGGTTGCTAGCTCTTGTTGTTGAATGACGAGTACAGTAGTCAGTTATCCATACTAATTAGGACCTAGGGTAGTTTGGATAATCAAACTGTTCAGACAAACACATAATTGAACCAGATAAATTAAAATCTTGTTTCTTTCTGCATGCAGGAATACACTTTTCAACCATTCAGTGATTTCAGTGGACAATAAAGAATATTTTTCACACACGGGCTGGCTACAAGCTCAAAAAATATGCTCAAGTGAATAATGTATAATGATTACATATTCAGACTAAGATTTTTCCTAACCAAAAACTTTGGAAGAGTGGTTCAGATAACTGATATTTTGGATAATCGACTCTCTACTGTAATTAAAAACTTTTTTCTCTCAGCAAGGCTAGGATTATTATTTTTTTTTTTTTTGTCCTCATCCTTATATCAAGGCAGTTGCAGACTGACAGCCACATGGACAGCCTGCAAGACCTATTCAGAATAAGGTGATGTGAACAATATGTTGCTATACACACCTGTTTCGGATGCCAACAAGGGGGAAAGCATGCTGCAAGACACTGCTTCTTCAAGAAAAATCTAAAAGAATGATAAGAAATGTCTCAACAGGCTACAAACGTGCTTTTGGTGTTAATTGATTTAGGGTTGTGGGCTCTCTCACATGGGTTTATTTCATGACTGACACAGGAATGCAACAAATGGCATGCTGCTGTACCCCCTAAGATGCAAACAAAATGTCAAAATGATGTCACCAAGAACTTCAGGGGGATGCTAAAGTTCCCTACAAATGGTAATGGTATTTCATGGGTGTCCTGAATTAAGATCCTCTTCATCAGTATAAATGCTATTGTAAGTTTCCTCTGATGAAAGACCAAAGAATCAGATGAGCAACAATGCTGATAAACTAAAGTAACAACAACATATATATAAATCGAGGTGTGCCTGTTCCCAGTCCAAGAAATGGTGTGCGCAAATTAGCAAACAGGGAGAATACTTAGTTTGACATTGTGGTACCTCAGAATAAGTACACATACACAACACACAGTCATGTTTTGGGGGAAGGCTTCAGCAACATCGTGTAACAGTGACATTTGAAGCTTGCTTTCTGGGCAGTGAATCTCGCTTCATTTTTTTAAAATTTCATGGCATCTCAAAATCGGGTTTCATAATCGTGGTCTAATTACCACTACAAAATATGATCCCCATAAAACATCACTAAAACAAAAACAACACACAGGAGATCTGAACCCCACCTAGCATGGAAAAGCGACACTTCTTTGTGCTAACAAAGGTCTCCAAATTATGTACAAGTGTGATGCACTCACTACTTCAAGTATAATTCACTGAGCCACTAGGCTTTTAGGAAAATCCATTTCTTCACTATTAGCCTTATCTTGGAGTTACAACACCATAAAGAGGCTGGACATCAGCAAGTCTTTTGCTAAGCATTAGCTACTACGTCTTGATTGGCTGGCTGTGTTACCAATGTACCAGAAAAGCCAAAGGCAGGATAAAAAATTCCCAGAACCAAAGCCCTGGAAAATACCTCCAAAGCTGTACACAGTGCAGAAATTACATACAAATGCTCACATCTGCAGGTGCCTCAAATGTCAAAGTGCTTCTTTAGATCAGTCCATGGTACACACTTCAGCAAACAGAGAACCTGCTTCTCTCCAAAACTGTCTACCATATGAGCATTGCAATTACACCAGGTCACAGCAACATACCTTATCATCAATACTTTGTACAAACAGGAAGAATGCACCAAAAGTTGTCAGCAGTTTTTACTTATAAATCCCTTCAACCACAAATAAGTACAAAAAGGTTAACTTGCCTGTAATGTTATTTTATCAATCACAGTCATAGTACCTATATAATGTAAGAATACACTACAACCTAGACGACTTCAGATAATATTTGCAGGGTGGGAAATATTTTTACTCCCCCACCCCCACCCCAGAGGTGCAATAGAGCTTCAATGGGATCTGAAAGATGCCATAGGTTTATCTGACAAAAGTTTCAGGTTAAATATAAAAAGTTCACATTCTACACTTTTGGAAGAATGATGGGAACATTGATAACAAAACTGATTGCCACATACTCAAAACTTACTGTCATAAAGGTGGTAGGCAGACTTACAACTTACCATACAAGCTTTGATCAAAATGACCACACTAGTTTGTAAAGCATCTAATATTAAATAATATATTAAAGGGAAGAACAAGACAAAGCCAGGGAAATAAACGGTGCCAGATTATACAAGGGTGGGAGGGTGGCCTAATGGTAAAGGTGTTTGCCTTACAAACACAAGGTGCAGGGTTTGAGTCTCACAAGGGATAACTGGCTAAAATGGCTCGCAAGAGCAGTTAGCCTAGTACTAATCTATGAACCTAAAGACTATTCTGGCATTTACAGAATACAGTTCACAGGTTCATAGGAAGTTACCAGGCTATTGGCCCTGAGGCCCTTACAAGCCTAGCCAAGAATTTAACCCATGTTCCAACAAGTCAGCACCCTATGCCACTGTCCAGCAGGGCATAAGTGGAATCCCAGGGGTGTATTTTCTGTTCACCATCCAGTTATCCAGGTTGCACTTTAAAAAGTTTAATGAGGTACTCTGCTTTACGTGGACAGGGAGTCTATTTTCCACAAAAGGGGAAGTCTCTGGGACACAAATCTGCCCCGCCAACAAGTCCTATTGATGTCACAGACCAGGTTGAGGTCTCACATGCGGGTTACTCAAGTGGAGCTTGACTTGCGAATATGCAGCAGTCCCATCAGGGCGGGGTCTGACATTACTTTATATGCCAGACAGAGGTCACCTCTGAGGATTCTGTAGGAGACTTGAGTAGAGGGACAGGGCTTTTAGCCTATCTGTGTAGGGTACATGTTTGAGGCCATGGATTCTCTGGGTGAGGAATCTCTGTGGTGTCTCCAGCTGCTGCATGTGCTTTGTGAGGTACATGCCAAAAGGGGCACTGTATTCAATAATCGTCTTTGAAGGGAAGAACATAGGGATGTTATGACTACCTTTTCCCTGGATGAGATACCCTTACTAATGAGGTGGGCCATGTAGAAAGCTTTCCGTACAATGGAGGCAATATGGTGGTCAAAAGTCAGTTTGCTATCAACCTGGGTTCCCAAGTCCCTCACGACTGACTGCGTGCTTAGTGCCTTATTATCAATGTGATAACTTGTGGGGACGTCATTCTCCCCAAAAGGATGATGATGCATTTTTTGGCATTCAGTTTGAGGCCAGTTTCTGGCACCAGTCATTTGTTTGGGTGAGACCCTCTTGCAGGCTGTCCACATCACTAGGAGAACTGATGACAGCTCCCAACTTGCAGTCATCTGCAAACCTGGTCAACCATAACCCACTAGATTTGGCCTGCACCTCTGAGAAGTATATCCCAAACAGCAGAGGCCCCAAAACCGATTCCTGAGGTACACTGCTTGTTTTGACTAGGTGGATTTCATCAGTGAGCCAGTCTGCTACCCATTTGGTAACATATGGATTGATGCCCAGTTGAGAGACTTTATCTATTATACCGAAGTGGGGAATCGAAGGCCTTGGCCAGGTCAAGGTAGGTGGTGTGCACAGTCTTCCTTCTTCTATGGCCTTAGTGACTGTCTCAAAGAAGTCGACCAAATTTAACAGGCATGACCTCCCATTGACAAAACCAAACTGTGTGGATCAAGTGTCTGGAGGTTGCCAATGTCCTTGTTAATGAGGTATATGATAATCCGCTCCATGGCCTTGTAAATCAGACTATAATTTCCTGGATCAGTGGACACTCCACTATTGTGCAAAGGGATGACAGTAGATGTCCTCCACTAGGCTGGGATGAAGCTGGTACTCAGGCTTTGGTTGAAAAGGGTGCCTAATGGTGCTGCAAGTTGTTCCTGCCTGAGTTCATGTAGGATGCAGCCTGGGATGTTATCGGGTCCCATGGAGGCTGTATTTTTTGCCTTTGACAGGGCAGTGATAACTTGCTACCTAGAGATAAGGGGAGGGGGGCAGGTACTGGGGATGTCCTGTTTTACTGATGGGGGGACAGAGGAGTGAAGTTTTCACTGAACCTGTCTGCCAGCAGGTTGGCTATATCTACAGTGTTTGTTTTTGTGGTGTCCTTGACCACCAGGTCTGAGCAGATATGGGTGGTTCCCTTGAGATTGCGGATATATGTGAAGAAAGCCTTATGACTGTCTTTAGTAGATGTGGCCAGTTTGGACTCAAAGTTGCCTTTTACCTCTTAAAAAAATGAAACACTCAAACTTTAAAGGTTGCTGTGTTTCTCATTGAGAAAATAAAACGGCTACAGGTCTTAAGATGGAACTCTCGCTGTACTCAAATATTATACAGGTTTCCAGAGGGGCGAATCTGAGTAGGACTTATTTTTTCTTTTAACTAGGTAAATGAATAGGCCCGCGTCTGACCTTTTTCAGCCATGACCACGACTACAAAGCAAGAGCAAATGAAATGCACACAGAAAACTTAGAGAAGCCAATCAGTCAACTCATTCATATAAATGTAGGAAGAAAATAAAAACTGCACAAGGAGAGTGACCACAGGTAAGGGAAGAATACTAGACCCTGGAGATGAGTGCAAGATACTCTGATCTGCTGTGTGATGCTGGAATAAAGGGGACACATTCTTCTTCTCCTCTTTTTAAATGTGTTATGAAGGTCTGGCAATGAACAAAACAGACTGCTATCACACTAACAGCTTTTCACACACTAGTTGAAATTGGCAAACTCCCTATGCAGCCCTTCCAGCCCTCAACTGAAGTTGAAAATTCAGAAAGATCTATCTGCGTGCCTTATAGAAGAATGCATTCTCCCCCATTACATCACATATGCCTGACAGCAGAATTAGATAATAAGCCTACCCAGTCTATTCCTGTAAGTGCCTTAGCATTCTACCTTCCCTGCTTACTTTTTTTACCTGTTCTATTCCCTCGAATAACTCTGTAGATTCCTTCTACCACCCATTTCAGTAGTCAATGCCAAGAGTCCACTAACTTCTTTATTAAAAAAAAATATACTCAAGAGATTCAGGAAGCAATTAGGCCCTATAAACTGCTGTCTGTGCTCCACTTCATCCCTCCAGGTCAGAATAACCCCTTCATATCTCCCTGACATTTTGTGCACCAAAAATCATATCTCCTCTCTTGTCTCTTCTGGCTTCAAGTGAGTAGAGTACCAGCTCCTCTAGCCTCTGGTTATATTCTTCTCCTAATCACCTGGATCTGGATTTTTCTGGTAGATTTCCTTCAAACTTCAAGTAACCCAATGTCCTTCTCCCTACACCAAATCAATAACTGCAAGCTGTACTCAAGGTTGGTCTGACCAAGGCCACGCAGAGTGGAAGCATTACCTTTTTGTTTCTGAAATCTAACCCTGTGAGGATACACCACGGTATTCTGTTTGTTGCTGTAACAGTCTTCACATTCTCTACAGCCCTGGAAGGGATTAATTACACATTATACCATGACCACACCAAAACATGCACGCTGATTGGCCAGCGTGCCCATTGTAAATCGAGTTATACTAATGGAAAAAGGTCCGGTCGCCCGGACTTTTTTCCATTAGTATAACTCGATTTCAAAATTGTTAAATGGGTTTAACATAGCTTTAAAAAGCAAGATCTCCGTTGCTAAGCTATGTTAAATGAGTTTAACATAGCGAGACAATTTAAAATAAGCAACGGACATCTCCGTTGCTTATTTTAAATGTCTCGCTATGTTAAACTCATTTAACATAGCGAACACTAAAAAGCAACGGAGATCTTGCTTTCTCCGTTGCTTTTGCCTCAGCTCTGATGTACTGCGCAGGCGCGCAGTACATCAGAACTGCCGCGGATGCCAGACATCTGCGGAAGGGCAGTAAACAGGCATTATACTATGCCATTATTTAAGAAAAGTAATAGTTTATTTTCTTAAATAATGTCATGGTATAATAGCAATAACCCACTTCTGGGTGTGGGTAATGCTAAATTTACCCACGGTTGGCTTTGTTTGGTCCCTCGGCCCTCGGGACCAAACCACGCCAACCGTGGGTAAATTTAGCATTACCCACACCCAGGTGTGGGTTATTGCTATATTAACACATACCCTGTTGGGCATTACTGCGCTGAGAGAATGGGCTTGCTGTAAAATTGTTGTGTTTGACTTACTTTTATATATATTTTTTATTACTATATATTTTTTTAGTAAATTTTTGATGTAAAATAGTTCCTCCTCCTAATGTTTCAAACTTGCTGAAGTATACGTTTAATGGTGTTGGAGGAGCCATTTTACAGCCAAAATGTAACATTTAAAAAATAACCAGGTTATTTACCTTATTTTTGGTCAGTTGCTCCTAAATTGCTTGGCTGTCAGCCACTGAATATTGAAATTACTAAATAATAACATACATTTGTGCTTCAGACTTTTTTTCCTTCAGAAATTTCATGCTAATTCAAATCCTTTACTTTAGCAGCTTTGTAATTTTATAAGAGCAATAATCAAGTTTCTGTTTTAGAGCCTTTGTTCCCCAAAGATTTCTTCAGCTGGAAAGTGCAGAGGTTTGTAAACCTCTTTATTGCTGCTGCCGGTAGCCATCACACACACACACACACACACACACACACACACACACACACACACACACACACACACACACACACACACACACACACACACACACACACACCTCTGCTTCAGAAAAAAATGCATGTTAACGAAACCCCTGTTATACTAGCAACTTCCTAAGTTTATAACAGCAATATTTAAAATCTATCCCTATTTTCAGCCCTTTGTTTTCCCATTATTTGTTGTTCTGTCCAGATTTCTTGTGCTCAGAGTTATGGTTGAGAGTTATGCAAAGTTCTTACATGATGATGCCAGAGAATGCTTTCACTCTTCACTCTATCTCTCTCTCTCTCACACACACATTCTCTCTCTCTCGTTTTCATACACGCAGTCACTCATACATGCAGACAGCAACAAACACGCACACAATCATCTCTCTCTTACTTTCATACATGCATACACTCACTCTCTCTCACACACACACTTTTTATTTTACACTTGCTGAACAGCAGAAGTGCTGCTTGCTTAACCAGTGTAAAATAGCAGCTTAAACGATCTCTCACTCACACCCATACAGGCATACACGTTCACATACAAACACATACACACACTTTTATTTTATTTTACACTCGCTAAACAGCAGAAGCGCCGTTTAGCAAGCGTAAAATAATAGTAGCCGTTCCGTTTTCTCAGTCAGAGCTCCACGGTGGCTTGCTATGCTGCCTTGAAATGGTGGACATGTTTTTCAGTGGGTATTATTTGTACATTAATACCCTGCAGGAAAACGTTCGTTCTCCAATCAGGGTACTATTGTACAGTAAGCCCATTCTCTAATGCATTATACTGCATCATTTATACATTATACTGTATTTCTATCTCCACAAGTAGAATTACTTGTAAAAGCTAGCCGTTTATATTTTGATCCCTGGGGCTTTAGTTTTATAGTTTCATTCTCAGTTGTGGCAACACTGTGAACTACTGCCAGATTTGACCATCGTTTATTTATTACTGCATTTTTTTCATAAACAACATTACTGGTAAATTTCTGCACAGTCTGGTGCCTTAGCTAGTAGGGATTGGAGCAGTGTCATTACTCTGCTCCAGAATTGGTGTTTTGGTGCTTTTACAGCTGTTTGTATTCCAGGTTTGCTGACGGAGTCTTATAATCTGGTTAAAGTTGCATTCCAGTGCCTTTCTATTTACTTTGCTACTGTTTTACCCCTGTTCTTTTTGTCCATCCCAGCATTCACAGAGACATTAAGCTAAAGTTTCTAAAATTCTATCCTACCTACCGTCCTTGACCTGTAGCCAGTCATACATCTAGACCTCCAAATATTGGACCTAATTGATTGGTTCCCTTTCCAGCTTGTCGGCTTCTTGTACTTTAAATTTTTTCCCCAACTCTCCTACCCTTTTCCTGATGTGGTTCGGAACACTCCACCATGGTAATCTGACTTCCAAAATACCTCCCCCTCCCCTTACTCATCACTGTCTATTGTGTAAGCTATTTAAGTACTTTCCCTACCCATTGCTCTCCATATATCCATAATACTGAGTGCTCACCCAGCAAACCAGTATTGCTAGAGTAAACATTCTTTACTGCAAATAGTCTCCTGCTCATTTTCCCAGAGCTCTCATTTTCTTGGCACCCTTGCCAAACTCTGAGATGGTCCTGAACTAACTCTGCTCCATCCCTGGCAGACAAAAAAAATATTTTGTTTTGGACTTCAGTTAACTGTTTTGGAATGCTACTGAATTCTTTTTGCTTTACTGGTTGATTTTGCACTTTCAAGTATTAGGGACCCTTAAAATGATTTCAATTGCCTTGAACAGGTAAGTTTAAGTAGTTTTCTGGTAACATGACAGTCAAGCAAATTGTTTTGCTGTTTTTACATTAAGAGGACTGGAATATTCCATCTACTGGCAGTTGGTGGTGGCCTGGTCTGAGTTGGGAAACGCATAAGCAACCTGTAAGTGCAGTTTTTAATGGCCAGAGGGCTTAGAAGCCAGTTTTCTGTGTTTTAACTACCTGTGTAACTCTGGCATATTTGTGTGCCCACTCTTTATCAGTAGTACTCTGTATTGACACAAACAGTTAGAAACCAAATTTTCCCTATAAAGCCACCTTTGAAATTGTATCAGTAAATTGGCTGAGTAGCAAAGATCAGCTAGTTTGCATGCTGAGGAACACTCCCCCATTGAATTTAGTATTACATAGCCCAGCCTAGTCTCTAGCCCCAAAAGCACTCATAGTCAACTATTAAACCCTTGTACACCACCACTTTAGTAGCTCACCCAGTAAAGGACCTGACATCATGGATATGCACTTTTCCAACTTCTCCACAGCCGGTTTGGAGGATATGGCAATACTGGAACAATGCAACAGTCTAATGTTCACTGACGATCATTTAATCCTCAAAAAAAAAAAAAAAACAGTATGAAGAGATGTATATGCAAAATTTCTTTGGATGTAACTCTCTCACATACAAACACTCATAATAATAATCTGGTTGTCAGACACACACATTACACCCATCACAAACAGTACGCACTTCACTCACAGACCTACTTGTACTGAGGCACTTAACTGCAATATTCCCAAACCCCAAAGACCTCCCAGACAATCCGCCTGCAAATATGTATCCTCAGCAAATCTGAAAGCACTCAACAGAAACCCCACCTAACACTGCGCATACAGCCACACCCAGTGGGGCCACAAATTCCAAGCCCATTAGGCAAGCAAATACTCTGCCCAGGACTCTAGTCATAGGGGACTCCATTGTATGACATACTCCCCCACTCACCAGGCAGAACAAAGAGAAAATATAGGTCAGTTGTCTATCAGGGGCCAAGATCCACCAAGTAATGCATGCACTCACTTCAATGCACCACAAGTACCAATATGATTAAATTGTATTCCATGTAGATGTAAATGACCTAAAACGTACCTCCCTAGACTATACGAAAAAAGACATTATGCAGTGCTTGGACTGTGCATCACAGTAGCCTATAAAGGAATTATTTCCAGAAGCTCTGTACAACCATGTCAATGACTGCAGAGGCCGCTGTGCCTACCTGAAGTCAGTCCAAAACTAACTCAGAAAACAAACCACCCTGGTGAAATCCAAAATTAAACAGGATGCATAACAAAATAAAGTCATAGCTAAAAATCAGGAAATGTAACACCAAAAGACATAACTCTCTCATTAAACTAAAAAGACAACCAAGAGGACTAATTAAGCCCAACAAAGCAAACTTTGAGCTAAAGATAGCATCCCAGGCCAAGGGGAACCATAAGGTCTTTTTTATGTCTGAAAGCTCAAAGGCACTACACAACAGTGTGCTGAACTGTTGGCAAATGCAGCCATTCTCACAGAACTGGCAGATGTGACAAATTCAGCTCCAAATGTATCCCCCCTCTTATGCCCAACCTTCCCCAGGAAATACCACTCAAAATAAACCCTCCAGCTGTCAGCAGGGAGCAGGTCTTACATGTGCTCTCTAATGACAAGAATAGAGCTTCAGTGGTCCTTATAATATTTCAGAATACCCCCAAATAGCCTGGAACATGACCTATCAGGGCCACTGGCATCACTATTCATCCATAGCCTCTCCAAAGGCTTTGTGCTGTAGAATGGAAGACTGCAATGGTCATCCTTCAACACGAGGGTGGACTAGCAAAGGATCCCAGGAACAGCAGACTTATTAGTATGACTTGTCTCATATGCAAAGCCATGAAAAGAATTACCATGAAAATGATTAACAATGACACAGGCACAAGACCCGACCCAATTTGGATTTGTCAGAGACAGATCATGCCTAATGAACCTGGTGGGCTTCTTTGAGAAGGTCACAAAGGCAATCAATGTGGGCAAATGGTGCACAGTGCATACTGCCTACCTTGATCTAGCTAAGGCATTTGATAAAATACCCCACTCGGGTACTGTAAACAAACTTACAGAATTAGGCATAAACTCCTATGTAACTCACTGAATAGACGGCTGGCTCATAGGCAGGCCCCACGAAGTTAGGATTGGACAGACCAGCTCCACAACTAGGCCCAGTCACCAGTGGAGTACTCCCCAAGGCTCTGTGCTGGGTCTGCTTTTCTTTGGTATCGATTGCCTTATCAATTTGCAGATGAGTGCAAGCTAGGAGCAATTGCAGAAATCCCACATGACGCCAATATCTTTCAGGACACTGAGGGCCAGGCCTTTATAAGCTACCTTTGACAAATGACTTGTGCAAACCACAGCTTAAAACTCAATACCAAGAAATGCATAACAGAACCTTCTGGGAAGTTGAACACCCAGGGGAAACTACCTCTCTGATAAAACACCCCCAAAAGTAGACAGTAGTCAAGGATTTGAGTCTATATCAGAACTTCGAATGTTCTAATATCGACCCCTATTCAGCGAACTCTAAAAATAGCGAAGCTGCAGAACACCAAATTTTTTCCTAGGGAAAGAATTTGGTTGGCCAGTTCTGTGGCTTCGCTATTTTCAGCGCTGTGGTGGAAAGGTATGGGTCGGGTTCAGATAAGAGTGCGATTGTGTGGACGTTAGGGGCGGGTTAAGTGAGTTAGGGTTAGGGCGCGGGTCAGGTGAGTGTGCGATAGTGACGTTCCTTAGGGTTAGTGTTTGGGTTAAGGTAAATGGATAGATAGTAGTGTATGTACAGTTTAGTGTAGGGTTAGATGTAGGATTTTAAGTGTATGTGTGTGGATTGCTGTTTTTTTGGTGTGCTTGCGTTGTGTGTATGTGTTTTGGAATAGCAAATTTTTTCCATGGGAAAAAATCACTGTTCTGAATGTTCGATATTTTGTGGTTTAGATAGTTTAGGTTCGATGTAATAGCGTTGGCTATTTTCATCTTTCGATAGCGTGATATAAATGCAAGGATTTGGGGACTAGTGTAGATAGTCACATAGCTTTGAAAGTAGACACAATATTCAAGGATTTGGGGACTAGTGTAGATAGTAACACTGCCTTGAACCAACATGTGTCATAGGTGGCAAGAAAATCATTCTGTCATTCAACTTACAAGTAAGGGCATGACATCTAGGTCCAGAGAAGTCACTGTACCACTGTACTCACCCCTCATCAAACCCATCATTGAGTACAATGTCCCTTTGGTATGCACCATATCAGGCACGATACAACTGGAATGTTCAGACAGGTTCCTCACAAAAGAACACATCATGTAAACACAATGCACTATGCAAATTGCCTAAAAGCCCTCTCTCTATAGTGTATCCTACATATTGCTGAGAGGCAATTTATGCCTGGCATACAAGGCATCATGGATCCTGCTCTGATGGACCTTTTGCATAAACACAAAATGAACAGCACTACAGCTACTAGATTTAAGGATTTAAACATTGCATGCAATTTAAAGAAGACATTTTGGAGTGACAGGTATGCATCTCTCAGAATTCACTTTCTCTAGAACAGGGTTCCCATCCATGTGAAGCACAGTCCTTCTCTAACTGTATCCAAGCACAACCTAGAACAGTGGATGGGAAATAAGAAATTCACCCTTGGTATGATGTGCAGAGGTAGCCATTAAATCATGGGCTAACTAAAATACACCCCTTAAAATAACTTCTAAGGCACAATAACTTGTGGGATACATTTGGGTTGCACAGTTAGATTTTTACAGATTCATAGACTGTTACTAGGCTAATGAACTGGGGGCCCTTTCTAAGCCTAGCCAAGTTTTCCCAAAAGAATACTGATGTCCTTTATCCAAACAGGACATGGAGGGCCAGGCATTTATAAGTTACCTTTGTCCATAAGGGACATGAGTGGCAGGCCTGGTGTAAATCTTCTATTCCCTACCCACTGGTCTAGGTTATGTTTAAGTTGGGTAATAGACTAACTCAGCTTCACATGGATGGGAAGCCTGTTTCATAGGAGGGACAGTCTCTGGGACATATCTCTCCAGTATGTTCTGTTAAAGTTACAGACAAAATTCAGGTCCCTAAACCTTGTATTTCTGGTACTGTCTGACTTATGAATATACAGGAGATTCATAAGTGTGGGGTTTGCGGATACCTTGTAAGTCATGTATAGATCACCTCCAAGCAATCTGTAGGAGACTAAGTAGAGGGAAAGGGCTTTAAGGTGCTCTGTGTAAGGCAGGTTTGTTACATCTTGTATTCTTTCTGTAAGGAACCTCTGAGGTCACTCTAGTTGCTGCATATGCCTGGTCAAGTACATAACCAAAGGGAGCACTATACTCTACGACTGGCCTGATAAGGGCAGTGTACTGTGGGATAATGACCTCTTTGAACCTAGATGCCATGCCTTTACTAATAAATTGCACAACATAAAATGACTTCCTCATCAATGAGGAGAAAAGGTGGTTGAAGGGTAAAGCTACTGTCTATGTGCGTACCCAGATTCCTAACCAGTGGGTCGACTTTTAGGGACATATTATCAACATGGTAATTAGATGGGATGGTTGACTTCTCAAAGGGAATAATTATGCATTTCTTAGCATTGAATTTAAGACCACGGCTTCGGCACCACTTGCTAGTCAGGCTTATAAAGGCCCCAGTGGTCATTAGCCTAGTACACATATATGACACTATGAAGATCGCCAGCGAACATCTGAGGTGCAGGTCAAAACCAGTGGGCTATGGCTGACCAGGTTTGCAGACTACTGCAAGCTGGGCATTGTCATCAATTCCCCTAGTGACGTGGACATCCTCCAACAGGGTCTCACCCAAACAAATGATTAGTGCCAGAAACATGGCCTTTAAGCTAAATAAAAAAAAAATGCATCACCATCCCCTTTGGGGAGAGTTACGTCCTCACAAATTATCACATTAATAACAATGTCTTGAAGGTGTCTCAATGTTAAGGTATTGAAAAAATACCTTACAGTCCATCAACTCATTTTAAACCCTAACAAAACCAAGCTTATGGTCTTTTCCAATTCTTCCGCAACAAATAAACAAGCTCCACTCTCTATCTGTTCCTCCAGCAACACAGTTATTGAATCCATAGAACAAACAAAACTTCTTGGTGTTGCTATAGACAATGGCCTAAAGTTTGACAGTCACATAGCCTTAACAATCAAAAAAAGTCTGTATTAAACTAGGTGCTCTTTATTGGGCTAAACCATAACTCACCAATTATGCCAGACTCACCACAGCTAGGACTTATCTCCTATCTACACTACTGTGCTGGTCTCAAATATTCACTAACCTTCATAAATCAGACAAACAACCTTGGATCTGGCTATAATAAAATTGCTACGTTTGCTGCAAACCTCCCATATAGTACTGTACTGCACTTCAACAACTTAGCTTGACTTGAACTCCCTCACTTATTCACACTTAATCAGTTAAATGTTGCACACACGGTTATCCATAACCCTGACAATTGTCCTAACCTATCTGACTTAGTTCAACCCTATACTAATCTGACCTCACTTCGGTCAGCTAATAAAGTACTACTCAATATTAGTAACTCTCATCTCAGACGAGTACCTGTAACAGTGAAAGGGAAGGTCTACAAGAGGGTAGTGAGACCAGCTATGTTATATGGGTTGGAGGCAGGAGTTTGAGCTGGATGTAGCAGAGGTAAAGATGTTAAGATTTGCACTGGGTGTGACGAGGGTGGACAGGATTAGGAATAAGTATATTAGATGGTTAGCCCAGGTTGGAAGGTTTGTAGACAAAGCCAGAGAGGCAAGATTATGTTGGTTTGGACATGTGCTGAGGAGGGATGCTGAGTATATTGGGAAAAAGATGCTAAGGATGAAGCTACCAGGTAACAGGAAAAGAGGAAGGCCTAAGATAAGGTTTATGGATGTGGTGAGAGAGGACATGCAGGTGGTTGGGTGTGACAGAGCAAGATGCAGAGGACAGGAAGAAATGGAAACAGGTGATCCGCTGTGGCGACCCCTAATGGGAATAGCAGAAAGATGATGATGGTGATGATTAGTAAATCTCATAACTTTCATGGTAACTCACTATATAACCATTCAGTATCTAAAGCTTGGAATTCACTTCCACAGCAAATTCTATCCTGTCCAGATGAGAGTAACTTCAAACAGAACTACTGGAATACTACTCAAACCACTGGTCATGTTTTTGCACTTCCTCTGGCTAAGCTATCTCCACTCTGCTCACTCTGTTATATTCTACTTCTATCTTTTCCTTGCTCTTATGCTTTGAATTAGTATCCTATTAATGACATCACTGGTCAATCCTATAAAAAAAATCTTATTTATACTATGTAATCTGAAGACGATTATTTCATATTTTTAATATTTCATATTGTTTCATATTTTTACCATGTTTATTCATTGGTTGTTTTAATTCAATTACTTGCAACCTTACTCAATTTTACAATGTGTATATTGTTCGCTTTCTTTTTATCTTATATCTTATCTTAATTTTTTTCTACTCATTGCTTGGAAGCCTTTCTCCCCGGGTCTCCGCTGAGAACGGGCTACTTGCCCAGTTGGACATTACCCGGTTAACAAATGTAAAATAAATAAATGTCCTAAGCACGCAGTCAGTCGTGAGGGATTTGGGCACCCAGACTGATAGCAACCTAACTTTTCACCAACATGTTGCTTCCACTGTACAGAAAGCTTTCTACATGGCCCAACTCATAAGTAAGGGTATCTCATCCAGGGACAAGGAGGTCATAACATCCCTGTATTCTTCCCTTATAACGCCCATTATTGAGTACAACACCCCATTCAGCATGTACTTCGCAAAGCACATACAGCAGCTGGAGAGACCACAAGGTTCCTCATTAGGAGAATCCAGGGCCTCAAAAATCTACCATACACAGATAGGCTAAAAGCCCTATCCCTCTACTCTATTTCATACAGACTCTTCAGAGGTGACCTCTGTCTGGCATACAAAGCGATCTTGGACCCCGCCTTGATAGGACTGCTGCATATCCACAAGTCAAGCTCCACTCGAGTAACCTGCACACATGGCCTCAATCAACCTGGTCTGTGACATTAATGGGACTTGTTGGCAGAACAGATTTGTGTCCCAGAGACTCCCCCATCACATCTATATTACAAGATCGAATGTTTAGGTGATCGAACACCTAAATATCAAATTTGTAATATCAAACCCAAAAACATTGAACGGCGCAGGAAAACATGTTGATTGGCCACAGGAGAAAAAACTAACTTTACACCCAAACTAAGTGGGGGGCTGTGCCGCCCACACCCCCTAACTAAATATACCAACTCCAAGATCGCTGTACAGTAGACAAAATGGCAAAATCCAGTGAACGGCCAAGGGAAATCTTTCCCTGCGTTAAATTGGCCGTTCGCTGCTTTTTGCTTTCATTATTACAAGTTCGATATTTAGGTGTTGTTCACCTAAGCATTCAATCTTATAATACAGACCCCCCCCCCCAATCTGTGGAATACACTCCCTCTCCATGTCAAGCAGAGTAACTCTTTACCCCTTTTTAAGTGCAACCTGGATACTGGATGGGAAATAGAAAATACATCCCTGGGGTTCCACCCATGTCCCTGTTGGACTGGGGCATTGGGTACTGATTTGTCTATACATGGGCTAAACTATTGGCTAGGCTTACAAGGGCCTCAGGGCCAATAGCCTAGTACCTTCCTATGATATGCCAACATATTTCTGAGGATTCTGGAAGGCAGCCCATCTGGTACTTGTGCTTTGCTCTCCCCAAGATCAGCCAATTCCTTTTGTATTTCCTCCCTCTGTTCTGGTGTTTGCCCACTGTATTCCCAATTCCATCCAGCAATGCACCTCCCTTGTTTTCCTTTGTGAAGACAGAAGCAAGGTATTCATACAATATCTTTGCTTATTACACAATCTTCTGTGATCTCTCTCCCATCTTTCCTTGGCCTGGGCAATTTTGTCCTTCCTTTTCTTTATGATATGCACCTAAAATTCCCATACTTCCCTTTCATGATTCAATTAGCTAACTCCCTTTCCACCTTTGCTTTTGCTGCCATTCACATTTCTATTGCCTTTCAGCAAGTCTTCTGGTATGGTGCTTTCTCCACCTTCTCAACACCTCCTTTCCACCTCTTCTCCTAGGTTATCTTTGCCCTAAATGCTAGCCTCACATTCTTACATAGCCACACTGGCTGCCCCTCTCATTTTGCCTTTTCCTCACATACTTGTCCACAGCCCTGAGTACTCCCTCAACCCATTCTCATAGCTCGTTTACTCCACTGATTTGTTAACAATCATCTGACTCATCTTTGATCACCTCCCTCAGCACAACATAATGCACTCTTCTAAAATCCACTTCCCATTGTCTTTTGTTTTTATGCTTGCTTTCCACTCTAAAAAAATGCACCAAAATGTTCATCTATCACACCCACTGCAATGGTGAGGATCACATTCAGAATTGTATCATTGCTGAACCAGTTGGTTGAACTTCTCATGGTTCATGGACATCAATCAACACCTGCTCCTTCTATACACAGGAGCTCAGAATCTCCCAGTCTGCTGCTAGCAGATTCAGAACTTTACATCTTTATTCTCTTCATCAATCTCTCCCTTCTTGCTATGTCTGGTGGACAATATACTTATCAGACTAACAGGTCTCTCCTCATTCCTCTCTTACCTGCCAGGGCACAAAAACCTAGCTTATAACTCTGATTGTACCCTTGCCTCATTCTTGGACTGGAGTTATTCATCTCTCTCTTTCTGGCTTCATATCTGATGTCTTCCTCCTCCATGTACAGACTGCTACACTCCCACATTTCATCCTTCTCTGTCATTCCTGAACAATCTGCACCTAGGTATGTTCACATTTTATACCCTCTTTCCACTGGACCATGTTTCTGTAACAGTGGTGATATCCACCACCCCTTACTCACAATTCTACCACCTCCCTACATGGAACATTTGCTCTGTAGTGTAAGACTACCCAGCTATGCCCATATCACCCTTGTTTATTCCCTGCAATCTTCTGTACTCTATGCTATTCAAGTTGGTCAGACTTTAGATCACGGCACATGGCAAGAGAGTGCAGGAAATATTTGAATTTGGGCCTACTTCATCTCTCTGCATCACTGTCACAGTGGCTCATGGCATACTGATCACGTACCCAAAGATGCACTAAGGGATCACGCACCCAAAAATGCATGAAGGGATAACAGTTTATGGTTTTGGACTGGGCCCATTCATAGTTTTCTGGACATACACAACAGGTGGTGCCTAATTTACTTTCTTCAGACATTTACACACTGGAGTGCAGTGAACCTCATGACTTGATCCTGGCTCCTTTATTAATCAAAGTAAACTTTTCACTTAAATAGATCACTGTAGGGAGACATATTTCTTATCAATCATATGCTAATGACTTTTAGTTGTACCTCTCATTTTCCCCTGGCTTTGAGATGGATTTTACTCCATTAAAAGACTATCAGGAGTCCATTTTTGATTGAAAGAGGCCTAGCTGACCAAGACAAAAGCCAGCCAAGATTAAGGCCGTGCTACAGCATGCTACCATCCCTCCGTCTAATCTTACACCGTTGTCACCTTTAGTGACTTATGGAGATGACCAGTTTGTATTTGTTTCGCACCCGTGAATGCCTTGGGAGTGACTCTTGATAACAGGCTCACAAGTCTGGGACCTGGTGTCAGTGATTGTCAAGACATCCAACTTTCACCTATGGAATATAGCCCGGATTAAGCATTATTTGCCTAAGATGCACTTTTAATGGTGGTTAATGTTGTGGTGCTGCCCTGCATACACAACTTAAATGACTCAGTACCTCGGGCTTTAGAATGGTTATTTCTCGTAACTGTTGTGGGTAAAGAACTCCGCTGCTAGGCTAGTGGCTGGTATTATGTGAACTAGCCATATTACATCCATTTGGTGCAATCTCTTCTAATCACCTGTTGCAGGTTACTGGTTCTTTAAAATCTTGATTCACCTACAATCCCCTACAAACTCTAGGATGTGCCTATGTAAAGGAGTTACTGAAACACTATATCACAGTGAGAAAATTCAGGTCACATGTTGCAGGGCTGCTAGCCATTCCAGAGGCTTTCCTTGAAAAGTCAGGCAGGATCTTTTTTTCCTGCCTTGCTCCTGCAATACTAAAGCCCCTGATTCAAAGAACCCTGATGTTTCAAGGTTTTGGAAAGGTCTATTGCAAGCTTGGCAGTAGTATTTATTCCAACTTTCAGTTTCTGAATTTTTGATTACAACAATTTTTCTATTACTGTCTATATATTTTTAAACTATATTGCCAATTTTTACTTTTATTTATTTTGTGTTTATTGTAAATGCTTAGATTTTAAGCATTAAACTGTAAATAAATAACGTTTCTAACTTGTGTCAGGCACCTGTGTTACTTATGTCTTAATTACATGGTCATGGTATGTGCATTAGCTATTTCTGCCCAACATGATCTTGGGGAAGACAGGACTGTGGTGCAGGGCCAGCTGGTACAACAGTTCCTCACAGAGGTTGTGCATCTGTGTCTTAATCTAAAGAACATCTTCATGGGACTTCAAATTTCTGAATGGAAGGCTTGTCTGTCTAGCATAGAAGCCTGTACACTGCATATTTTAAAATTTCCTCTTGAATTCTACTCTTTCTGGTGGCAATCTCCTCTGCTCATCAAGGCCCTCAGAGCTTCAGGCCCTCCTATACAATAATAAATACTTGGTTCTTAACAGCTACTGGAAGTCCCGTAAGACTACCTCATGTTTTCTCCAAAAAGTGGTGCTAGAAATGTCCTCAAATTAGTCCATTCATTTCTCCATTTTCTATGCATGAGCAAAAACTCAAAGAAAAAGAGCTTTCCACATCCTGGCCGTCACCACCAGCATAGATTCTACTTGTAGTAAGGGAAGAACACAAGTTTGTAAAGACAGAAGAATAGTTTTTACCCTTTACTCGAGGGGGAGGAGGGTCTGGCTGTTCCTAAACAAACTCTTTTTTAGTGGATTGTTAATTGTAATGCCTTTTCCCATGAAGCAATGATTGTCCAATGGAAAATGTTGTCAAAAGCCACAACACAAGAGTGACTGTTTACAGCAATTCTATCAGAATTATTTAGACTGTGGACATCTATGCTGTGGCCACACAGTTGTCAGACTGTCATCTTTGCTAAGCATTACTGCTTTGACCACAGCCAAACCAACAAGGAAGAACTAGAAGTGGGGCAAGGTGAGAGTAAAAGTCTTAGTGTACCAGAGGAGGAAACTCTCATAGCAGCTCTATACACAGCTACAGCCTCTCCCTCAGTGGAGCACCCACCCCAGCAATGGTTCTTCTGAGCACTGCTAAAGCTGTCAACTGAGGACTACCATCAGCTCAGCGTGCAACAAGCAGATGGTAGCCTTAGCTCAACAGTCCCAGACTCCACTGGATAGACACCTAGTCTCACCCATGTGGTGAGGCAGCCAATCACTTCCATCTTCCCCTGCTAGCTTCTACAGATGTCCAAACCATTATTCAAATCTGGGTCACCTGCAACTGTCCGGATTTTATCCCTCTATGCCACAGAGTGACTCAAAGCTTAGGACTCTTACCAGGCAGCAAAGTGGAAAGATATTGGGATGTCTGGTAAATATGCCGGAATGAAGACAGCAAGTAGGAATCTACCCTGGGTGACTATTCAGAATGTCAATCCACTTAACCTTCTTAGGAGAAATGCAAGAATCCACATTCTTCCTTGCTACCATCCCTATGCACACTGTGTGTGTGTGTGTGTGTGTGTGTGTGTTTTGGGGGGGGGGGTGGATCAATAGTTTCTCATTTTCCATCCTCATATATTGGCTCGGTAGCGTCTGGGATGCAGAAACAACAACAAGCCAGTCTCAGGTGGATTTCATATGCTTGACTCTCCAAAGGAGGAGAAATCTCATCATAAATGTGCTTGCCTCAGATTTTTTTTCATTCCAAATTCTTTGTATCAATTTCTCCTTCCCAGGGGAGAAAATGAGTGTGTGTGTGGGGGGGGGGCACCACAACTGCCATTCCTCTATCTCCATCAGGAAGCAAGGTGTGTGTGTGTGTGTGTGTGTGTGTGTGTGTGTGTGTGTGTGTGTGTGTGTGTGTGTGTGTGTGTGTGTGTGTCCAAACTGTCACCAAAAAATGAACAAGCTAGTATTTGCTGAAGGGGCCCCAAAGCTTAGGGTAACACACACACACACACTGAAGATGGTACAAAAGTCATGCCAGACCTGCACGGCACCTAGAATAGATGTCCAGCTGTGTACCCTAAGGGTGCATTGTCATGTCAGTCAGTCCAAGTCACATTAGCCATTGAAGACTGTTCCCATGTCCAGTATCTGGGCTACCTTTATAGGCCCAACTGACATGGGGGGACTATCAGAAGTTTCCTTAATTCTAACAAATTGAGTCTTTCGAAATTTGATGTGGAAAGCTGGATGATCTGCTTACCTTATCCTGAATCGGACCACCCACACTTTACTGAAAGACTTTAGGGAAGGTTTTGTGTAAGCTGGTAGGGTGTGATCATGCTCAAGATGCTCAAAACCAGGGTAAACCCTACTGACACCCCAGAATGCATCCAAGGGTAGTAATCAGAAATCCTCTTGTTAACAGCTGACCTTACTGGATAAGTAAGAATTTATGATTCTCAAGGAACACAAGGCCACTATGGCCTTTGGATCCTTTCACTTTTCCCTGAAGTTCAGCACTGATACAGGATGGCCAGAAGGGTACCAGACCCTGCTGCATGTCCCTTCAATGGCTACCCTCTACATCTATATCTCCCCAACGGTGAGGGACACCTCAACCTTCTCTTTGCCTATTTCAAGTGGCAAAACAGAAACACTGCCACTTGTGGCAATGCATAATGTGTTCCATAAGTAGCAAAAGAGAGTGGGTCTGGTTACTAGTTTGTGAACTCCCAACCCATACCTCTCAACCTCTTGGAGCAAGAAATCTGAACAAAGCCACAAATAATGGGGGGCAAAAAAGGCCCAAAATAAGGATAATTTTTTAAATCTTGCTCTTACAAACTTAGAAAGTTGACAGAATAACAGGTTTTGTATTGGCATGAATTTCCTGAAGGATAACGAAGTCTGAAAATCAAATGTCTGCCATTATTTTCTGACGTCAATCCTCATTGATTTGTTAGTGATTTAGCAGAAAACTACAATTGTATGAGAACCGAACCAAAAATATGAGTCAAACATCTGGACACTCTGCGAAAATCTGGACAGTTGAGAGCTAGGTCCCAACATCAGGAGCACTTCAGAGGTTTATATGGTAACTTTCCAATGATGTAAGTTAAGGCTGAAATAGAACTGTGTGAGCATCAGCAAAGACTTGCATACATACATACAAATACTTCAAGCATAGGCATTAATGCCCTTCTAGCCTGCCAATATACCAAAACATGTTTCCATAAAAAGTGTCCAGGCTGTTCTTAAAATATCTAAACTAGTACTTGCTTTAATATCATTTGGTAGTCTGCTGCATGCATCAGCTACTCTGTCAGAGTGCCAATTAGTACACTTCTCATTTCTATAGAATTTTCTACAAAGGCTGTCTGATGGCTCTCTAATACGTTTTGATAACCCCAAACATTCCCAGAGGTAGCCGTCTCTAAATGCCAAATATATCTGAATAAGATCTCCACTTAGATATCTGTAAGAGACACTGTACACGTTCAGATATTTTAGTCTTTCATAACAACTTAAACTTTCAAATCCATGGATGCCCTTGGTATATTTCCACTGTACTCTTTCCAGTTTACTCATGCTTGTTTTCTTACAGGGTTTCCATAATGTTATTCCACACTCAAGTTTGGGTTTAATGTAACTAGTAAACAATGACTTTTTAGATTTCCTAGACTTTATAAATCGTTTTATACAGCTATAGTTCTACAACTATTAACAAATTGGTTGATTCTTCTTCTTTCGGCTGCTCCCGTTAGGGGTAGCCACAGCAGATCACCTGTTTCCATTTCTTCTTTTCCTCTGGATCTTGCTCTGTCACACCAACCACCTGCATGTCCTCTCTCACCACATCCATAAGCCTTATCTTAAGCCTCCCTCTTTTCCTGTTACCTGGCAGCTTCATCCTTAGCATCTTAATCCCAATATACTCTGCATCCCTCCTCAGCACATGTCTAAACCAACATAATCTTGCCTCTCTGGCTTTGTCTACAAACCTTCCAACCTGGGCTGACCCTCTAATATACTTATTCCTAATCCTGTCCATCCTCGTCACACCCAGTGCAAATCTTAACATCTTCAACTCTGCCATGTCAAGCTCTGACTCCTGCCTTTTTGTCAATGCCACCGTCTCCAACCCATATAACATAGCTTCTCTCACTACCCTCTTGTAGACCTTCCCTTTCACTCTTACTGGTACTAGTCTGTCACAAATCACTCCTGACACTCTTCTCCACCCACTCCATCCTGCCCGTACTCTCTTATTTATTTATTTATTTATCATTTGTTAACCGGGAAAGTCCGACTAGGTTCCACAGAGCCTGTTTTCAGCGGAGGCCCGGGAAGAAATGCTTCAGATGCATGTCTTTGGAATGTGGGGGGAAACCCACGCGAACACAGGGAGAACATGCAAACTCCACACAGAAGGCACCCCAGCCGAGAATCGAACCGGAGAACCTCTTGCTGTGAAGTAACAACGTTAACCACTGCGCCGCCTACCCTTCACTTCTCTTCCACACTCACCATTACTCTGAACTGTTGATCCCAAGTACTTAAACTCATCCACCTTTGCCACCTCTACTCCCTGAATCCTCACCATTCCTCTATCCTCACTCTCATTCACACACATATATTCTGTCTTAGTCCTGCTGACCTTCATTCCTCTTCTCTCTAGAGCATATCTCCACCTCTCCAGGGTCTCCTCCTCCTGTTCCCTACTCTCACTACAGATCACAATGTCATCTGCAAACATCATAGTCCAGGGGGACTCCTGTCTGATCTCGTCTGTCAACCTGTCCATCACCACTGCAAATAAGAAAGGGCTCAGAGCTGATCCTTGATGTAATCCCACCTCCACCTTAAACGCATCCATCACTCCCACCGCAGACCTCACCACTGTCGCACTACCCTCGTACTTATCCTGTACCACTCTTACATACTTCTCTAACACTCCCGACTTCCTCATACAATACCACAACTCCTCTCTAGGCACCCTGTCAAATGCTTTCTCTAAATCCACAAAGACACAATGCAACTCCTTCTGACCTTCTCTGTACTTCTCCATCAACACTCTCAGAGCAAACATTGCATCTGAAGTGCTCTTTCCTGGCATGAAACCATACTGCTGATCACTAATCATCACCTCCCTTCTTAACCTAGTTTCCACTACTTTTTCTCATAACTTCATGCTGTGACTGATCAGTTTAATCCCTCTGTAGTTACTACAGCTCTGCACATCACCCTTATTCTTAAAAATTGGTACCAAAACACTTTCTCCATTCCTCAGGCATCCTCTCACTTTCCAAGATTTCATTAAACAATCTAGTTAAAAACTCCACTGCCATTTCACCTAAACACCTCCATGCTTTCACAGGTATGTCATCTGGACCAACAGCCTTTCCGTTCTTCATTCTCTTCATAGCTATCCTTACTTCCTCCTTGCTAATCCACTGCACTTCATGATTCACTATCCGCACATCATCCAACCTTCTCTACCTCTCATTCTCTTCATTCATCAACCCCTCAAAGTACTCTTTCCATCTGCTCAACACACTCTCCTCGCTTGTGAGTAAGTTTCCCTCATTATCCTTTATCACCCTTACCTGCTGCACATCTTTAATAGCTCGGTCCCTCTGTCTAGCCAATCAGTACAGGTCCTTTTCTCCCTCCTTAGTGTCCAACCTTTTATACAACTCTTCATACGCCTTATCCTTATCCTTCGCCACCTCTCTCTTTGTCACGCACCTCATCTCCTTATACTCTTGTCTACTTTCTTCATCTCTTTGACAATCCCACTTCTTTGCCAACCTCTTTCTCTGTATACTCTCCTGTACTTCTTCATTCCACCACCAGGTCTCCTTGTCCTCCTTCCTCTTTCCAGATGTCACACCAAGCACCTTTCTAGCCATCTCTCTTACTATCTCTGCTGTAGTTACCCAGCTGTTCGGTAACTCTTCACTGCCACCCAGTGCCTGTCTTAACTCTTCCCTGAACATCACCTCACAATTACCCTTTTTCACTTTCCACCATTTGATCCTTGGTGCTGCCCTCACATTCATCCCCCTCTTCCTGATATGATTAAAAAAACTTATAGCTGGATCTACCCATACACCCACGTCCTTAAATGAATCTACAGTTTCAATCACTGTGCACAGTATTAAATATTCACCTTTCAATTTATGTCTCCCAAATCTCATATCCTTAGTTTTTGATGTGTTTATCAGCATATTATTCTCCTGTGCCCAAATGGCTGATTTAGTCAAGTTATTTTGCAGACATGCCTTATCTGTAACACATGTGATCAGTTTACCCAATTTCAGGTCATCTGCATATAAACTGTAGAACACCCAAGATGAAAACGTTAGATCTGAAAGATACACTCTAAACAAGTAAGGGCTTAGGACAGGACCCTGTGGGACACCCTGACTGTCCAATTGCTGTATGATACTTGTCATGTCCTATTTGTAAGCCATGCAGCTATCCATCTTATCAAGAGTACATCAATACCTGGTTGTTCTAATTTATTGGTCAGCATTTTGCGTATGACCCTGTCAAATGCTGAAGTTAAAGCTATATAAATTACATCACAGCACATTTTTTCATTCATAGCTGTTATTATATTGTTATACAATATCATGTTACAGGTGGTAATAGATCTATTTTCAACATATGCATGCTGATATATGGTTTCAAGTCCTAACCTATCCAATTCTGACAATAACTTATCCAATATTACCTTCTCCATTACGTTTCCACAACATGAAAGTAGACTTAAGGGTCTATATTACTCTGGGTTTGTCCTATTCCCCTTTCCCTTAAAGACAGGTTTAATAAGCACATCTCCAATCTTGAGGAATCTGCCCATATTTATATGGTCTAGTGAATAATAGTTATAATGGTAGCAGAAGTTCTTGCTGAAGTGTTCTCAAGTCATTGTTACTAATTCCGTCTCCTCCCTGTGCTTTGTTTGATCCAGTTTGCGCAGTTCTTTTTCAATATAATCTAATTTGATTCCAGTATCTGGGGTTACCTGGATGTCACTAGGACAACTTATCACCCCTTTTGTGGAGCCAAACTGTTTTGCATAAGATTTTGTAAATAAATGTTTAATATGCTGTGTCTGAGAATAAATTTTAGAATCTGCACACAGTTTATCAATGTGTGTCTTTACTCCTTCCAAATGTTATGTATCGATAAAAAGTTTCCTATTATGCTCAATATCTTTATATACATTTTCTTGATCTTGTCTCATACTATGCTTAATCTGTTTGTCCAGCTTGTTTTATTTCAGTTTTCAAAAGTTGTAGTGTGACCTATTTTCCATTTCTTATATTTTTGTCTCTCGCCTTAATCAGATATCTTATTGTTGTGGAAATATATCCCCCTGACATTGTATGCCTAGATCCTGATGTTTAACATTTTTCTTATATTTTTTGCACTCAGTTTCTCTTTCAAAACTTTCCACATTCCATCAGCAATTTTTCCACTGAACACCTCACTCGAGTTACTTTTACATAGTGACTGTTTTGCTACCGTATAATCTGTAATTAACCTTCAGTGTATTGGTTTAGATTTCAGTGTGGCAGAATTATCTAGCAACAAATTAAACTTCATAACCCCATGATCACTGCACATCAATGGTGGTAAAACATGACTTGAACAGCAACAGTAATTTCCTCAGGAAAACAATGTCCAGTATGTTCCGTCCCCTGGTAGTTTTTTTTATAATCTGAAGCAATTGTTGTTCCTGAATATACTCTGTGAATAATTTCCTTTCTAACATTGTTGAATCAATATTATTCCAGTTTGTTTTTGGTACATTTTAGTCCCCAGCTAATACTATTCTTCCTTCTTGTGTTTCATGCAAGAAATGTATGAATTCCTCTAGGTCACCTGCACTTGACTTTTGTGATCTATACATTCCAACAAGTGTTATATGTTCCAGGGTTGTCTTTATTGTCACAGTTATGCAGTCTATAGTATTGGTGTTATCACCGAACATGTAATATAACAGGTATCATAGCTATCTTTAATCCCTATCATAACATCTCCACCTGATTTTTTGTTAGAATGTCTGTTACAATTAAAGCATTAATACACTGACAGAACTGGTTTCCAGTCATTGTTCTTTAACCATGTTTCATAAACAACATCAGTCTTGTGGGAACATAGCAAATTTTCCAATAAAAAAAACATTATTATTAATGCTCCTAGCATTGACACCCATCAGAGATGCATCAAATGTTGTTATATGTGAACTGTTAAATTTTCGACCTGGCAAAAATCCTGCTTAGTGTTTGTCAACTATTGCAAAATATCTGCTGCAAAAATTCTTTTCCCTGATCTTCACAAATGCACGCCATCCTGTCTGAACACATGTGCGCCCAAAACTAGGCTTGGATGCTCAACACATTTCCATTTTTTAAAACAGGACATTTTGTTCATGTAGGTATTTATCCAAAAAATCTTTCCATTTACGGTGTCATGACTATCCTTTCTATAGGTGATTTGTGAAAAATATATCCTAACACCAGTACAAGCTATACTAAGATGGCTGTCAGTTCCCTACTAACAGTCAGAATCCTTGCAGAACAGACCATTTGAACAGACATTAATAAAAACAGATCTGTACTTCCTTACATTAAGGCGTTCCCAAAGCTTGACTCATCTTCGATTTTTGCACTCAGCAAGCATCAACACTATTTGATGTTCATAATCTTCTCCAAAAATATAAGTAACAGTTCCTCTAATAATTGAATCTCCACCTACAAGAATATCTTTGCTGACCAGCTCTGAAGAGTCTTCAACTTCAAACAGTAATATCTGCTATATCAATTGTTACAAAGGTTAGATCTTCATCACCATTAGTCTTCTTAATCCCACTGTTTTCATTGTGTATTAAATTCTCATCCAGCTGGTATTGTAACTCAAGAAAGAAGAGAGCAAACAAAACCAAATGACAGCAGTAGAATCTCACAGGTAGCTCACCAAGGAGTCCAAGAAAAATGAATCCAAGACGTGACCTCAAAATAATCACTCTGGTAGTATTATCCAAACAGTTTAAGCGCTTTTCGTCTCCAATCATACAAAGACATCATCAGATAACCATTCTACCATAAAAAAACTTGCTTTAAATATTCCCACACATATGCATATGACAGATTTCAACCAATAAAACATCCTCTTTCCTACTAGCACTAAGCCATGTGATATTTAAAAATGTTGTTAAAACTCCTCGTTTTTCCTTTTTACATTTTTGTATGTAATTATGCATGTGCACAATTCTAACTAAATATTAAAACTCCCAGGCATCTAAACTATATGGGGTCACGAAACTGCATTGTGTGTAATTTAACACATTCCTCTCATTGGTTATATACATTGAGGTGTTATCTTCATTTACTAATGTTCTTTCATGCCATTAAATCGGCTTGTAGACTCCTCTGTTTCTTTTATTTTGTACTTCACCAGTAAGTTGCTCAAGTAGGCCGTGGGGGTAACCTCTGTTACTAAACATCTCTTTTAGATTTTCACATTCACTGTAAAAATCTGTTGTGAGGCTCACCATTCTAGCCGCTCTAACCAGATGCCCTTTAACTACTGATATTTTTTGGTAGTAAGGGTGGCAGCTGGCAAAGTGTAGAAAGCTGTTTGAGTAAGTCTCCTTTCGGAATACCTTTCGGAATATGGTACTAGTGTATCTACTGTAAGTTCTATCTTTTCGTAATTCAATGCCTAAGTATGAAATCTTGTCATTTCCATAGCTAGATGTAAACCTCAAAAAGTCCGTAGTACTATTAAAATAGTTTAACACCTCTTCGGCTACTTTTTCATCGCCTTTCAGGATGACAAAAATGTCATCCAAAAATCTAGTGTAAAAGTGAAACTTTTCTTTAACGTGGAATTTTCCAAATGAACTAATTTTCCCAATATGCCATCACTAGGTTAGAAAAACTAGCCCCACATGGGGAACCCATGGCGACCCCTGTTTTCTGCAAATAGACATCATTGTCAAAAATTATAAAGTTGTTACTTAATATGATGTCTAAAAGTTCTTCGACTAGCCCAATGTCAGAGGTTAGGGCCGCCAGTTTTTGAAGCCTACTAGACACCCACTCAATCCCATCTTGGTGGGGTATAGATGTATATAACTCCTTGTCATCCATTGTTATAAAGTTAAAGTCATCTCTGAATTCAATTTTGTTCACCTCGCTTAGGAATGACCATGAGTCCTTGCAAATCAGGTTTTCTTGTTTAATTCTTTTCTTCAATATAGTGTCAAGGAAAGTGTCAAGACTTGAACATGGGAACACCATTAGGTCTCCAGGGGACTGTTACCTAAAGTGAAAACATGTGACAACTTTCTCCCAGCATTTCTTCAAAAAAGCAGATCAGATAAAGCCATGTCATCAAATAGTCTGAAACTACATTGCAGAGGAAAACATCTCTTCTTCTACGACTACTCATGTGGGGGTGGGAATGAACATTTTGTACATAACAGCAGGAAAACAAGCAAAAGACAGTAATAAACCTTGAAAGTTATATACCACCTAATTAATCTACGAAAGCCAAGAACTGAACAGATACTTGGGGGTAAAAATTAAATCAACTAAAAACAAAAACTCATAACCATGCTGAAAAATTCAGTTAGCTATAACTTATTGTCAGTTTAGCACTTTCATTCATGCACTATGAACTCCTTTAGAACAAATACATTTCCTTACCACAGTTTAAAAACTCCCCTAAATTAGTGACATGAAAAACCTACCCAATCACATTACATCTGAAATAAAGAAAACATCCTAATTACATAAGTTACACACACACACACACACACACACACACACACACACACACACACACACACACACACACACACACACACACACACCCTCATGTTATAAATTAAGACCATACTAATAAATACATACATTAAATATGAATACATTTTATATAAATAATTTAATCCACAATCATTGCACTTTGTAGTGTTTTATTTTTAAAAGCCTGTTAATAGAGCACATTTCATTCAGCCATGGTGGGTTATTTGCAATCAAATATAGTTGCCACCACAACTCATGGTGTTTAATATACTCTCTAGTTAACCCTACTCTGGGTTTATGTTCTACTTTTTCAAGCACAAAAAAATAAAAAAATTGTGGCTCTCATTTTGTTTAATGTGCTTGAATACTGCATTAGCAATTTTACCCTTTCCAATATTATACAATATGTCCATATATCCATTCATGGAGCTTTCTACCTGTCTTACTGATATAAAACACTGGGCAAACCTGGTATTGGGCCAAGTGTACTAAATTTTCAGAATTACGATTGTACTGGCCCCCCACCTATATGGTCCTATTTCCAATACGGACATATTCACTAACCAAAATATACCAACGTTGCCTACAACAACCACACTAAACAGTCCCAGTCCACTTTTGGGGCAAGACCCTTGAGGAAAAAGGATTCTGCCTTTCCAAATAGTTCTAAAACATTTCTCTTTTTTGTATGACACCATCTCCTAAATTTCTTTCAAATTAAAAAGGTTATGTACTCACCATAAAGTTCCATCTGTGTTGCCCATTTTCATTCTTCCTTAACTGATGGGTTCAGATCTCAGACTTGAATCTGAACTCAGACATTTCTTTTAGAAAGTAGAATCCTAGAACTCTCAAACTCCTCCCATTCACTCACAATACCCCATTAACCTAACGTACCTCAGATCGAGTTTACTGCCCCTGGATGTAAAAGGACAGTGGTAGAACAGAAGAAAAGGAGAAGTGCAGGTAGGTGGGGAGCTGAGAAAGAATGAAAATGGACAACACAGATGGAACGTTATGGCGAGTACCTAACTTGTTTAATCTGATGTCATTTTCATTCATTCCTCAACTGATGGGGCAGAGTTCCCAGCTACCACAATCCTGAGAGGACCTTAAGGAAGGATATTCTTTAGCACTGCTGAGCCAAAAGCTGCTCTATTCTTAAAGACCAGACTGAACCTGTAATCAGCATTATACGTCTGTGGATTAGCCCAGGTTGCAGGTGTACAAATATCATCTAAGGATGCTCCGGACCAAAAAGCTGAAGACATAGCCACAGATCTCGTGGAATGGGCCCTAGGAGGTTTTGGTAAAGATAAACTCAATTTTTCATAGGCAAAGGTTATACAATTAGTCAACCATTTGGCCAATGTAACTTTAGATACTGCATTGTCTAATCTGGTAGGAGAAAAGATAACTGGTCAGATTTCCAAAAGTCTGTGGTTCTATGATGGTAGAAACAAAGTTGTCTATGCACATTCAACAGATGTAACCGTGTACTCACCTTTGAGAAATTTGGAAAAACTGGGAGATTAATGACCTGGTTAATATTGGAATCAGAAGCTACCTTAGGTAATAAAAGAAGAGTTAGATTGCAAAGACACCCTGCCTTGTGAAAAATTAGACAAGGAAGTTTTGAAGACAGATCCTGGAGTTCAGATACTCTTCTAACTGATATAATAGCTACCACAAAAATGGTTTTCAAGATAAAAATTTGGAGGTCAGCTTTGGCCAAAGGTTCAAAGGGAGATTGAGTTAAGGCCTGAAGCATTATATTTAAATCCCAAGGTGGAGTTGGGTCTTTCAATGGAGGTGCAAGCAAAAAGACTTCCTTGAGGAAAAGCTTTGCAAAGTTTAGAAACTAAGGTAGAGTTATTTTCACCCAGTTGAAAATTAGAAATTGCAGCCAATTAACTTTAATTTTTGAGAAACTAGCCCCTTCATTGAAAATCAAAGCCAAGAGTTCAAGTATAGCTGGAATAAGTGCTGAAAGGGAGTCCAAGTCTTTGTTGAGGGCTAAAAAGACAAATCTTTTCCATCTACTCCAGTAGTCCTTTTTAGTGGAAGCCTTACAGGAAGGCAACAAAATGTGACAGACGGGACAGGAGAGCCTGGGCTGTCTTGCAATCAGTGGATCTAGAGAAACCATGCACTTAACTTGAGGACTGATATGTCCAAGTGAGTCATGCCTGTCGGGTGAGACAGGAGGTCTGGAGTTGGATACATAGGAGTAGTAACCAAATCTGATGAGGCCAAAAAGGTGCAATGAGTATAACTGTGCTCTTCAACCAAACTGCTTTCAGAAGAAACTTCAGAATTACTGGCAAGGGTGGAAAGCCATGAAAAAGACTGAAAGGCCAATCATGAACTAGAGCATCTCTCACGGACTCCCACAGTGGAGGGATCAAGGTATGGCTTGTCCCACTGATGGAAATTTTTTTCCATCATGTTGACATTGAGAGATCACTCTTGAGGCATCGGAATGGAACTGCTTAATTTGTCTGCAATCACAGTGGATTGCCCTGGAATGAGCATTGCTATTAGAAAGCAACCAGAAGAAATTGTCCATTGCCACACACTCAGTTTTTCAACAAAGAGGACGAGAATTGGTTCTCCCTTGTTTGTTGATGTACCCTTTATTTTTACTTTATCATGGAGCTCATCTCCCCGGGCCTCTACTGAAAATGGACATATATCCAAGTTAGACTAGCCCAGTCAACAAATGCAAAATAAAAATAAATAAATAAACATGTTGACCTTGAAAGGCTTGCAATGCAAGGAGGACAGCTCTCATCTCCAGAACACTGATGTGTGTCTGGGCCTCACATGCCTTGGACCATCCTTCCCAAGCAGCACCCCCACGAGATGGGAGGACTCTGTTGTCACCGTAGCCTCAGGGAGGGACGACCTTTGTGGAGCTGACTTGGATGAATCCACCACAAAAGATATCTTTTGCATGTGAGTTATCCTGATTGGCATATATAATGGATGTTGAAGAATGGACCACTGAGGTGACAGGGTCCACTGAATAATTCTCATATGTAACCTAGTCAGTGGAACATGACAAAACTGCTGCCATAGAACCCAAAACCTGAAGTACCAGTCAGGCTGGAAGGGGTGAATTCTGGATCACTTACTTGACTGGAGATTGCAGTGTGTTTATTCGGGTTGATGGAGGAAAGGCTATCTGACTGATAGTATCCAAATGAGCACCTATGAACTCCAGACACTGTGTTGGTGAGAGCTGAGCTTTGTTGTAATTGACTGTTATTCCTAGATTGGAGCAGAGCTTGATCAAGTAGCCCCTTGCTTGCATCAGTTGATGCCTGGTTGAAGCAGTAAGGAGCCAGTCATCTAGATATGGAAACACCCAGAAGCCCAGTAGTCACAAATGAGCTACAACAACTGCCACGCATTTGGTAAACACCCTGGGGGATGTGGTGAGACCAAAGGGCAGAGCTCAGAACTGATGATGACTGGCTCCCCGCCAAAAGCATAGGTATCCTCTGGACTGCCTATCTCCTGTACTCTGCATACAGGAGATGCACACAGTACCCAGTCATTTGTACTGCTCACACAGCATGCTTGAGCTACTGCATATTATGCAGCTCTTATAGTACTCCTTTACCTTACATCATGCAGCTTATGCTGTGGCCCCTTTTCTCAATCTGCACAGACCTCTCAAACCCTGATCCCCACAATGCATGTGCCTCAGTGTTCAACACCCTCATGCAGCAAGCATGTCACACAAAGCTCACCTCCCATACTATTCACAACACACAGTACCACATTCCAAGCCATGCCATAGTATTTACCTTTCTTTCCATGCATTTCATACATCGCTCATCCCACATTCTATATACTGTGCACCTCAAACATTCCCCCACTCTTATATCCTTTGCAGTATGTACCTCATACACTGTTCACCACTAAAGCCTCCATAACGCATCTCATACATTCCTCACCCCTGTTTACTGTGTACCTTATAAATTTTCCACACCTACATCTTGTGCAACAAGTGCCATGTACCTAATTATACTTCCTATTCCTAAATCATGTGCACCATGTACTGCATAAACTTCCCACCCCATATCTTGTGTATCGTACACCACCCTTATCATATGCCATGTTACAATGCTCCTCATACACCACCCACCTTATCCCATGTACTTTGTACCATTCACATCATACACTTCCCAACCCTATATCCTCTGTACCATGCAACTCACTGTCCACCACTATATTCTGTATGCCATGCACTTCATACACTCTCCACCTCAACATCCTGTGCACCATACACTGCTATTCCCATGAAGACATCGCACACAGTGCACCTCTCCTACTGTACACACACAGTCCAAGTCATCAATCCCACAATGTCCAACTTGGCAACTTAGCACATCTGTATCCACCTCTCCTATTGCATTTCACAGAGCCTGCCTCTTCCACCATGCCCCATATATCTCAGTGCCTGCCTTCCCTACTTAGCACCACACACCTCAAAGTGCCCAGCTTTCCTACTGTGCAACACAGAAAAAATGCTAAACTTTTGTAATGCACATCACATACCTTGCTGCTCACCACTCTAACTGTACACAACATATTTCATAGTGCAGCTCAACTACTGCGCATATCACACCTTATACAGTACCCACCCCTCTCTGACTATGCATCATGCAACACTTCTACTGTGCACCACAAAATTCAAAGTTTCTGTACACCACACACCTCACACACTGCCCTTACTGTGAACCACATATTTCAGTACTTGCCTCTCTTGTGACTAGCACACTGCAGTGACCATCTCTTCAACTTTGCATATATTCATTTTATATAGTGCTCGGTTATCTGTACTGCTCACACAGCTCTCTAACTACTGCATATTATTCAACCCTTACAGTACCCCTTATCCTACATCATGCAGCTATCACTGTGAACCTTTTCCCAAAGTTCATGGACATCTCATATGGTGGATCCCCACAGTACATGTGCCACAGTGTTGAACTCTCCCTATTATGCACCACGCGTGTCGCACAACACTCACCTTTCTTCATATTCCCCACACATGCACAGTACTACCTCCCCTACAAAGCCCCTCACAGTACAAACTCTCCTTTTATGCACTTCATGCACAACCTATCTCATATACTGTGTGCCATGCACCTCATACACTCCCCAACCCTACATCCTGCATACCTCAGAACTCATATGCCCCCTACCCCTGCATCCTGTATACCATGCACCTCAAACTCCATAGTTCTATATACTATGCACCTTATACACCACCCACCCCATATCACCTATACCATGCAACATTTACCTCTTACACTTCCCACTTCTATAATCTGTGTATTATGCACCTCCATTAACCCCCATCCCATATTCTGTGTACCATGCATCTCAAATTCCCCATCCTTTTATCTAATGTAGTATGCACCTCATACACTCCCAGTTCCACACTGTATATACCCATACATCTCATATATCACTCACCCCTATATCCTGCATACCATGCACCTTATACTCCATTCACTCTTATATCCTATGGAATATGTTCCTCACTCATGTTTTATGTACACTTACCACTCCTACATCCCATGTACCAAGAACTGCAGTGTCCATAAAGCACAGCACACAGTGGACTCCTCTCCTACTGTATACAAACAGTCCAAACCAAAAATCACACAACACCCACCTCAACAACTGTGCACATCTGTGTCCACCTCTCTTATGTACAACATATCACTCAGTGTCCACTTATTCTACTGTGCTCCACATAACTTAATGCTTTTTTATCACAATGAGCACCATACACCTCACAGTTCCCATCTCTCATACTCTGCAACATGCACAAACTGCCCAGTTTTTTCTACTGTACATCAAACACCTTGTTGCCCACTATTGCTACTGTGCACCACATTTTGTGCCTACCTCATATATATTGTATACATCACACCTGACACAATGCCTCTCTCTCTGCAAATACCAGAGTCCACCACTACTATACATCATGCAGCTCACAGTGCCCACCTTTCCAACTGTACATCACACCTCATACAGTGACCAACTCCACACCAAACACCTCACACAATGCCCACCTTCCGTACTGTGCACCATATATTTCAGTTCCTGCCTCTTCAATTGTGCATGCCATTTTCAGTGCCCATTTCCTCTACTTTGCATATATGCATTTCACAAAGTACTCAGTTATATGTAATGCTCATATAGTTTTCCCTCTTGAGCTATTGCATATTGTGCAATCCTTATAGTACCCCCTACCCTACATCTTGCAGCTCATACTGTGTTCCTTTTTCTCAATGTACAAAGACACATTTAGCCTGCCTGCAATACATTTGTCTCTGTCAGACCTATGCCACTATGCACCAGGCATGTCACCTAGTGTCCAATTCCTCCACTATTCACCACACATTCACAGTACCACTTCCAAGCATCTTACAGTACTTACCTATTCCTATAATGTACCATATACACACTTAATATATTCTGAATATCATGCACCTCATACACACCCCACCTCTGTAGCCTGTGTACCATGCACCTCATACACTCCTCACCCCTATATTCACAGTACTAAGCTCTATGCACTTCACACATTCCCCACCCTATATCTTCTGTACCATGCAGTTCATACACCAACCACCTAACCTGCATCTTGTGTACTATGTGCCTCCATATACTCAACACCTCTACATCCTATGTACTGTACAAACCATAAAGTACCCAAGTGTATATCTTATACACTATGCATCTCATACACTATCCATCCCTATTTCCTGTGCACCACGCACCTCATGGATTCCCAATCCATACATCCTGTGTACCGTTGTAGCTCAAAAGGTCAAAACTAGATTTTTAACCCAGAAAACCATTAGTAGCCTAGCCAGAACACCCCCAAACTGTAGTTACCTACTGACATAAATAATTTATACTCACTTTTGACCCTTTCCAATGATGATTTGAACAGCCAGACCTGGGGTGCATTTTTAGCTGCCCATCCATTTACCCAGGTTGCACAAGGGTCAAGCAGTTACTCTGCTTTACATCCAAAGGAAGTGTATTCCATAAAAGAGTAATAGCTTTGGGATATATATCTAGCTTGCCAACTGGTTCTACTTATGTTTCAGTGCAATTTATCATCTCTTGAGTGGATGTTGAGGGTGTTACAGATTTGCTGACGTGTACAAAGTCAGAAAGGCATGGATCCTTCGAGGCACTGTAAGCTAGACAGACTTCACTTCTCAACAGTCTGTAGGAAACAAGAAGAGAGAATTTTAAGGAGGTTTGGGTAGCTCAAGAAAAATATACCTTTGATTATCTTAGTGAGAAAATGTTGCAGTCACTCAAGCTGGGTCATATGCTTACAGAGGTCCATACGCAAGGGGCCATTATACTCCATTATGGGCTAGATGAGGAAGAGGTAGAGAGGTATAACAACTTCCTTAGATCTCAAAGAAATACACCTAGTTATTGGTTTCAAAGGTTGTTATAGCTGGGGGTGGTCTCTATAAAATGCTTTCATGGCATGCATCTTTAACAGCATTTGACAACCCAAGTCCAGATCCTAGCCTTCACATGTGACTTAGTTTCTAAGCCTGGCAAAACCATTTGTACTGATAAGAGAAGGGGTGAAGGTGGGAGACTTGTGCCTTAAAACCAGTTCCTTCAGGCAGGTGAGGCTCGTCAGCCTAGGAAGGCAGCCTAGCTAGAAGGAAAACTCTGATTTAAAACCTCCACTGCCATGCGGCAATACCTAGTTATGCCAAAGGCTTCAGGGGTAAACCCTGAGGAAAAATTCAAAGATGGAGCCGCTAGGGCAGTTTGAGGTAGCTGACCAAACTTTGGCAAGTCCTGTGATGACACTGATGCCAGTTTGCACTGGCCTTGCCTTTTCTCTTGGATTACATCAATGGCGTGGGGAGGGGGAACCTGCTGCTGAGCATCAGTCATTTCCTCAAAATTCACTTATCCAAGCCTGTGCCCTGGAGAGGACACTCCAGCATTACTTTGTGAGTGGTTACACAACACGGGAAGCAGCAGTTACCTGTATTAAGCCACTGCAATCAACTGGCGAAGAATGTGTTGCCAGCGGCTGCTTTTGAAGGTGGGACAGATCCTCGGATCTCATTGGGCAGCTACCACCCACTTTAAGTTTGGCAGCCCTCAGCCAAATAAGTGTTGTCTCGCCATGGTCTACTTGTTTCACTGGGTATGTAGGGCTTAGGAAAACCCCAACAAGTGAATCATTAACCATATGCCTGAAAAAACAAAAAAGCAGCAAATAAACCAGCCTTTAGACTGGGCACATTAAACATAAGAATGAAGACCGCAGGCCTTATGGAAGATCTACAGAACACCAATTATGGTCAGAAGGCAGCAATCATTAACGAGCTGAGCAAATTGCAGATGGACATTTTGGCTCTCTAGGAAACAAGACCATCGTCCATTGGATGTCTCTGGGAGAAGAGCTTTAAATCTGAAACTATCTCATTGGCTTAGTCATACCACAAAATGTGGGAATTGAGAGAATGCTGAAAATTCAGCTACAAACACCAGTGGCCATGGTCAACATCTTCAGTGTCTATGTGCCTACTTTAACTTTTGCTCAGGAAGTCGAGAAAAAGTTCTATGATGAACTTAGTGCTGCCATTAGTGAAGTCCCTTCTAATGAACCGTTATTTATTCTGGGTGACTTTAATGCCAGATTTGGCAGTGACCATCACAGATGACCATCCTTTCTGTAACAGTTCGCAACAGAAAAGATGAAAATGAACAGCATCTCCTTGAACTTTATTCCCAATATGACTACTGCATAACTAACACCTTTTTCAATGTTAAGCCTCAGCACAGTTTTGTGGCAACATCAAAGATGAAAACATTGGCACCACCGTGACCTTGCCTTCACCAAACACAGCAGCTTAGGTACTGTTGGGGTAGCACACAGTTACCACAGTGGTATTCTGAGGAAGGTACATCACCTTTATGCCCTATGTTGTGAGCTGGGAGCATACATATGACGTACAACATCCCTATTACAAACTAAGGGTCTGGCATGCTGGCCGGATGTCTGGCTACCCTTGCCAGGAGATCACTAGTGTAATGCATATTGCAACAGTTATATGGAAGGACATCTCAATGACATGCTAAATGCACTCTCTTCTGTAAACCCCCCTGGAAAAGATGGTATTCCCTCAGAAATCCTTAAATGTGCTAACAATCCTCTACTCTTAGAGCTGCATGCAATAATTTGCCAGTGATGGAGAGAAGGTAGTGAAATGGAAGATATGAAGCATGTTAACATTTAATATCTATAAGAACAAGGGGGACAAATGTGATTCTAAAAACATTGCATCTCTCTTCTCAGCACCAAGGGGAAGGTGGTTGCATGTGTTGTCCTAAACAAGTTTCACACTATCACACAGAGAGTTTAGCCAGAGTCTCAGTGTAGGTTCAGAGCTGAACGGTCTACCATATGGTTTTCTCTCTTAGGCAACTACAAGAAAAGTGCAAGGAACAGAACAAACCTCTGTATATTGCTTTCATTGATCTGACTAAGGCATTCAACTTTATCAATAGGAAAGGTCTGTTCACAATTCCTGCAAAGTTCAGCTGTCCCCAACACTAAGCATTATCAGGGCATTCCACGAAGGCATGAAATGGACATCATGCATGACGGATCCACATCCAAACCTTTCAAGATGTAAGATGGAGTGAAGCAAGGGTGTGTACAGGCTCCAATACTGGTGGGCATCTTCTTTTCAGTTCAGTTGAAATTTGCTTTCAGAACTGCTACAGAGGATATCTTTCTCCAAATATGAATGGATGGCAACCTCTTCAAACTATCAAGGCTTAGACTGAAGACCAGGAGCTGGATGTCTTCCATGAGTTCATGTATCTAGGCTCTACGATCTTGGACAACTTGCTGCTTGATAGAGAGATCAACAAGTGCATTGGAAAAGCCGCCACAATGTTTTCCAGGCTGACAGAGTATGGGCTAATAATAACCTCACTGTGAACGTCAAGATGCAGGTTTGTACACCCTGTGTTTTGATCACATTAATGTATGCCAGTGAAACATGGCCTTTACCCTCAAAACAGGAGCAGTAGCCCAGTGTAATCCATATGCACTTTCTTAGATGCATCCTTGGCATCTCATGGAAGGGCAAGATCTCCCAACAGTGCAGTACTTGAGAGGGCAGGCACTGTCTCCATGTTCACCCTCCTGAAACAGAGGCGTATGTGCTGGTTGGGTCATGTCTCATGACAGATGGCTGAATACTGAAAAACTTCTTTTCAGAGAGCTGGAGTCTGGACAGAGGTTGAAAGAGCAACCCAAACTGTACTACAAGAACATATGCAACCATGACCTCAGTGCTTTCTCTATTAGCGTGGACACCTGGCATTCTCTCACCTTACACAAGTATGCCTAGAAACGGGAAGAGAAAGAAGCTCTCACTAAGTATAAAACCAACTTGGCAAGGAGAGTGGAGGTTAACAGAGCCTTCAGAAAGATCCATGCCCGTGATACCAGACATTCTGTCTACTGCTGCTCAGAATGCCGAAAGGACTGCTAATCCCGGATTTCATTGCACAGGAACAGAATACACTGCTTGAATCAGTCCAACAGGGGCCCAAACTCATGATCCTTTTGAATCAAAGGATGTCTACTACATCCCGGTTTACTAGGTTGTCAATGTAAAAGGATTTCTTAAATTTAGTGGATAAATGTTGAACAAAGAATGGGTAGTTCTCAGTTAAATTGCTCTGTTTCATAATGGCTGAGACACCTTTCTAAGGAGTGTCACCTATATGGTAGGTATATGGGTACTCAGTTTTGACTAGGGACACAATGGTGCATTTCTTGGCATTTAGTTTTACTCTTTGGTCCAGGCACCACTCATAAGTGTGTGTTAGTCCCTAGTGAAGAATTTGGAAGTCAGACAAGGAATTATTGATAATTGCAAACCTGGTCAGTCACAGGCTCTTGACGTCAGCCTTAACATCAGACAAGACTGATCCCTGGAGACAGCTGGCGACTACTCTTTTCAAAGAAAACATGCCTTCCACACTAACAGATTGGGTTCTGTCCATTAGCCAAATTGTTACCCATCATGTAACAGATATAACGCCAGAATGTGGGATGGTATCAAAAGGCCTTGGCCAGGTCCAGATATGCAGGGAGAACTGATTTGCCTGAGTATAATGCATCAACAACACATTCAAAGCCCACCTAGTTCAGGAATCAGAATCTGTCTTTAACGAGCCCAAACTGGATTGGGTTCATGGCTTACAGACTGCCTATCTTCTTGTTGATAAGTTCCATAATAATTTATTCCATCGGTTTGCAGAGAAGGCTTGTGAAGCTTATAGGTCTGTAGTTTCCTGAATCATTAGTGGAACCCTCCTAGTGGACTGGGATGATTACCACACTTCTCCATTCCTCTAGTAAAAATGCACTGGAAAGGCTGAGGTTGAATACACTTACTAATGAGTCTTCCGGACAGTATCTGATGTTGATGAGAATGAAACTTGGAACTTTATAAGGACCCATTGAGCACATGATTTTGGCCTTGGAGAGAGCATTATGGACTTGCTCTGAGGTGATCAGAGAGTGGTATGGGTGTACTAATAAGATGTGGAAAGTTTTGGGGAACCAAGGGGGTAAAGTTAGGCCCAATTTGATTGCTAATATGTTGGCTATGTCCTCAGGGGTTAAGTATGTGCTGTTCTGTATTCGCTCTGAACATTGTTGGGTATTACTTCTAAGATTTCTGACAGAGCTGAAGAAAGCTTTGTGATTGTCCTTACAGAGGTAGCAGTTCTCAATTCATATTTGATTTTGAAGGATTTGACTTTCATTCAGAGTTCTTTGTTGATCTTTCAGAGTTCATTTCTAGATGATGAGGTATCAGGTTTGCTTTTACAGGCTGAGTTTCTTTCTCTTATTGTACAGTTTGTTTATGCTAGGGTTCCACCTTAGGTGCTTAATCCTGAATTTGGCATTATACTTGTTATTATGGGGACAGATGCCTCAATGTATGCTTTGAGGTGGGCATTTAAATTATCCACAAATGTGTTAGCATGCAAGACGGTGTCATCGAGTTGAGGAAGTCACTTAAATTTCATCAGGTCATCCTTTACCTGGAATTGGTTTGCATTAGAGTAATCTTTAGGGTTTAATGGCAAGTGTTACTAAATGGTAGTTAGATTTGACCAGTGACATGGTAACTGTAGGTGTTGAGTACAGGGTAACAATATTGTTAAGAACTACATCGAATAAGTTTGAACCCCTAGTTGGAACTCAAACCAGTTGGCCAAGGGAGCTAGCACTAATGAAGTCCAGGAATCTCTGTGCATATTTTTTTGAGGTGGTGTATGTCCTCAGACCAATGGAGGGATAGCTGAAGTACCCCAAGTGAATACTGTTAGGCTAAGGGAGGGATGTCAGACTGTTTAGGTATGCCTCATGAGAAGCCGGTGACATGGAGGAGAGTACCATAGCTGGCTATGATTAGGTATGGAGTTCTATTTATCATGAAAAGGATGTGGAGAAGTTAAAGGTAACTGTACTAACTCAAGTGTCTGGAGGTGTGATGGTTTCTTAGGAATACATGTACCCTCCTCAAATAACAATGTAATTTTTTGCAAACGGTTTAAAAGTGTGCTAGACACTGAAACCCTACACAGTGGGGGTGCTCTCACTGTTCTGAAACCATGTTTCAGTAACTACATGGCTATCTATATTTTTAAGCGTTCAGAATGCCTGTAGGTAGTCCAACTTCTTGTTCAAGCTTCTAGCATTGAGCAGTACTACCTTTATATAGTTTTAATTTTTATTAGGTAAGTAAGTAATTTTAAGAAATGTTTTTGCCTAAAAAAAGCAATATAAGGAGGAAAAGATCCAGGTCAATAAATGGAAGCCATGAGGAGAAAGGTACAGGCCATCTCTATCAAAATAGCCAGAGTTGTTGAACATCTCTTCCCAGACTGATATATATTGGATTCCCTTAGAGCACACCAATGTAAGCCAATAAATGAACTCTATTATCTTTTGTTTGAATTGTGGCATCATTTTTGATAATAGTAGGATATTGCTTAATAGTAGTTTCATATGACTTTCAGATGCATATTATGAGAGGTCTACCATATATCTCCCTCTGTAGTCATTTTTCCACTTGTGCAATGTCCATATCATATGTGTACTTAAAGAGAATGACTGGAGGGCCCTAATGACACTGCAGATCCTGGCGCCTGAAAGAAAGCGAACCATCACCCAGTCTTTCCTCAGCCAGCAGAGTGATGCATCTGTGTGTTGGGCTATGACTAAGGGGATACCAGACATCTGTCTCGCCTTGCTGACTCTTACTTAAGGGCTTCTGCCGGTCAGCTGAGTGATCCCACTTTTGTAGCTGTGTTTTCTGCACTGTGTATGTTGTTTGCCTACTAGTCAGATGCTCAGTGTCCTGTACACCAAACATTCATCTTGTTTGCTTAAAGCTGAAGTGAGTTAGGCCTTTTAACGTTGCTCTGCTGTTTTACAAAAAACGCTGAGAGACTATAAAAGATAAGTGCTTATTTTCAACAGTTTTCTGCACTTCTGATTAACTAAAAATATTTGCTGCATATCTGTTTAACCTGTGCAACTGTTTTTTTTAGCCTTAGTGAATTCAGTCATTACCCTCTGTTCTGATCTTTGTCCCCCTTTTGTTTCTCTGTTCTGTTCATTTTACTTGTTGATGCACTTGGAAAAACACTAGCATAGAGCTGAATCTATTACTGTCTGTGACCCTTGAAGCTTGTAGTACAGTTAATCTTTTGTCTAGAGAGGCCTAGCTGTTTCTTCATGGGTGGGATGTTCACTTTAGTCTGACCTGACAAGAGTTTCTGCTACTGGGCTGTTTTTGATTGGATAATTTGGCTATTTCCTGTTTCTCTGCCTTGAAACTGCAGTGAGTTAGGCCTTCTGCCTTTGCTCTGCTGTTTTACAAAAACTGCTGTGATACTACAAAAGATAAATGCTTATTTTCAGCTGTTTTCTGCACTTCTGATCAACTAAAACAATATTTGTTGCATATCTGTTTCAACTGTGCAACTGTTTTTTTTAAGGCTTACTGAATTCACCTCTTACCTCTGCTCTGATCCTGTACGCCAACCACCCGCCCAACTGTTTTTGTGGTCTTAAGGCTTGGTGGCTTTTGAGTTGCTCACCTCTATATAAATTTGATATTGGACAGTCCTCCCAGTCCCACTGCATCAGCTCATTCTACGAAGTACAGTGAGATTAGTTGTGAAGGCCCACCCCTTTAGCTTCTTAACCTTGAATTATCTTCTGTCTCCTTACTTTCCACTTAAAAAATATACTGTGCCTGTTCCTACTTCATTTTGCTGCTTGTGCTTAGGTGTTCGGCTGCAATTAGTTTGCAGCATTTGTTGCTGCTTGTTGGTAGCTGTTTTTTTAATGTTGTGATTATGAGCTAATTTATCACTTTTGCACTGTTTTACAGCAATGTATCGATTAACTGCATTTCATTACTGTTTAACTGTATTTCATTGCTATTTACTAGAATTAATTGCAGTTTAACTGCATTTCATAACTATTTAAATTATTTTTTCACACTGTGAGCTCTGTTTTTGCCTGTAAGTAGTTAATCTGTTTTTTCTGTGAGTTTTACTGTGTTTTTAACCGTTAAACTGAGTAGCATAGTCTGGATACAGGTTTGCTGCATCCAGAGCAGTTTTTTTTGTGCCTTTTGTGTTTCTGGCAGCCATCTTGTGTTGGTAGGGGCCTATTTCCTCTGCTAGTGAAAGTAGCAGGACTACCTGGACCTCGTCTGGCACAAGCTGATTGATAAACAAAGTAGGGACTAGCAGGATTGGCTAGATTTCTGTGTTACTGGAATTTTCTATTTTTTGTGGTATTTAAAGCCTGTGTTTGAGCTGGTTTGGACTTGTTTGCACTTCGCACACCACAGCTGCACTGTTTTTAACCCTTTGTGGGGTATTCCAGCTACAAAATTTCCCTTAGTAGCACTTGTGTGATCACCTAGTAGTACTACTGTTAAGACGTTCCATCCTTTAACTTCTTTGCTCTCTCTCACTCAGATTCTGACAAATATGGATGGACAATTTCCTACATTTTCTCCTGCCAGTCTGGTTGATATGGGCATCCTGAGACAGTGTAGTAACTGCCTCATGTACACAGACAACCCACTACTACTACTACCACCTAGGAGCACAATTTGTGAAATATGCAATTACTTTAAGAACCTAGAGTCAATGCTCTCGCCCTCACAAGCCAGTATTATTTGGCACTGAGAAGGCTGTCAACACAACCACCACCCACAACTACACAACACACATACATATGTTGAGGTCCTCTACAAAAACATACCTAAACAAATGGGACCTCCAAGGCAAAAACTCATGATAACTCTACTGCCCACCACACCACACATAGTCCACATACCTGTGTCTCACAACCACTAAAGCCTAAACATGAACCCAACATATTAAGTCACAGTAGACTTTATTTTGAGACACAGATGTGCCCCCTCACCAGGCTGGGTAAGGAGAAAGTCACGGTTAGTTGTTTATCAGGTGCCTGAATCCGTCATATCACCCATGCACTCAAGTCTCTCAAGAATAGGTACTGTTATGACTCTGTCATAGTCCACACTGAGGTGAATGACTTGAGACATACCTCCCTGGACTATATGAAGTGAGACACGATCAGGCTCACTGAATGTGTGTCCCAGGCAGGTATGTTCCTAGCCTTAAGCAGCATTCTATCATTACCTAGAATGATGCCTCAATACAAACAGAAAATGATTGACTTTAGCAACAAAACAATTGCCTTAGCTTCTGGTGTCATTCCAAGTGGGTCCAGTATCTGGCAGCCTGGGAACACATGACTGACAAAGCAAGATGCTTTGCCAGAGATGGCCTGCATCTGTCCCCCTTGGGCTTTAGCTTTCTGGCAAAGGCCCTTGCCTCCCCCATAGTGTCTTTTTAGGCAATGCCATGAGGTCAAGACTACCAACACGAAAATTTCATCAAAACGCAAATTAAAGATCATGCTGCTAAATGCTAAGAGTCTACACATGAAACTGCATTCAATGCAAACATTCTCAACCGTGGAAGATGCTGACATTTGTGTAATCACAGAAACCTGGCTCAAAGCTGAGTAGAGCACCCCAGCCATAACAGGTTACTTATCCTAGCATACATTCACACTCCAAACCATGGGCAGCAAAGCAAAAGGAAGTGGAGTTGCAATACATATATATATAAAAAAAAAAACACTTTTAAAGTCACCATCTCCCCCCAAACCACCCCCACCCCTCAGTTAGGGTCAAACAAAAAACTTCTCAGAAGCTGATTACAACCTCCTAATGGAAGGCATAAACAACTTCACAGCCCCCCCCCCCCTCCATTGGAACTGGCACATATGTCCAAACCTACACCAAAGTACTATACAAGCATTTATACAGTTGTATGGAAACAAGAATACCTGACCGGGCAAAATCATTCTCCTCAAGGAAGAGTAGACCTGTCTGGTGAACATCTGCAATAAACTCTATAATAAAAGGAAAAAAATGCTGCCCAGGACCAAGAAAGAGCAGGTGCCTAATTGGAAGCAATCTCTCCTTAGTCTGAACAAGCAAATAAGAGCACTAGTGAAATCCTCCAAAGCAAACTTTGCGTCCAAACTGGCCACATCTACTAAGGACAATCATAAGGCTTTCACATATGCCTGCAATCTCAAAGGAAGCACTCAGATCTGCTCAGAACTGGTGGTCAAGGACACCATATACATGCCGAAGATACAGCCAACCAGCTGGCACATAGGTTCAGTGAAAACTTCACCCCTCTGTCCCCCCATCAGTAAATCAGGACATCCCCAGCACCTGACTCCCTCCTCTTATCTCTAGGGAGAAAGTCATCACTGCCCTCTCAAAAGCAAAAAATACAGCCTCCATGGGATAAGATAACATCCCAGGCTGCATCCTACATGAACTCAGGCAGGAACTTGCAGCACCACTAGGCACGCTATTCAATCAAAGCCTTAGTACCAGTGTCACCCCAGCCTAGTAGAGGACAGCCAATGGAGTATCCACCGATCCAGGAAATTATAGACCCATTAGCCTGATCTGCAAGGCCATGGAGCGGATTATCATGGACCTCATTAACAAGGATACTGACAACTTCCAAACACTTGATCCCATACAGTTTGGTTTCGTCAAGGGGAGGTCATGCCTTTTAAATCTGGTTGATTTTTATTGAAACAGTCACCAAAGCCATGGCCGAGGGGAAGACAGTGCACACCTCCTACCTTGACCTGGCCAAAGCCTTCGATACTATTCCCTACTCAGGTATAACAGATAAACACACTCTCAACTAGGCGTTAAGCCATATGTTACCAGATGGGTAGCAAACTGGCTCACTGACAGAACCCACCTAGTCAAAATAGGGGAAGCAACCTCAAGCAGTAGATCTGTAATGAGAGGTGGACCTCAAGGATCTGTCTTGGGGCCTCTGTTGTTTGGGGATCTACTTTTCTGAGGTGCAGGCCAAAACCCGTGGGCTATGGCTGAACAAGTTTGCAGATGACTGCAAGCTGGGTGCTGTCATCATGTCCCCTAGTGATGTGGGCATTCTCCAAGAGGGTCTCACCTACACAAATGACTGGTGCCATAAATATGGCCCTCAAACTGAATGCTAAAAACTGCATCATCATCCCCTTTAGGGAGAATGACATCCCCACAAATGGTCACATTAATAACAAGATCTTAAGCACACAATCAGTCGTGAGAGACGTGGGGGCACAGGTTGAAAGCAAATGGACTTTTGACCACCATAATGCCTACACTGTATGGAGAGCTTTCAAAATGGCCCCTCTCTTTTGTAAGGGTATTTCATCCCGGGACAAGAAGGTCATAACATCCCTGTATTCTTCCTTTACAAGACTCATAGGTTGGTACTAGGCTATCAGCCCTAGTGCCTGTACAAGCCTAGCCATAACAATTCCCTTGATATTTCTTCCCACACTATTTACTTCCCTGAACCCCTGTCTATAGCGGGGTGACTGACGTGATCCCTGGGGTGAATTTCCTTTCTCCCATCCAATCGTCAAGGTTCCTTTTGAAGAGGGCCAAAGAGGCACTCTGCTTGACATGTATGGGCAATCTATTCCAGAGTCTGGGGAGTCTCTGGGTCAGGAACCTATCCCTCCAGCAAGTTTTGTTTATTGTGATGACAAGGTGTAGATCCCTGGAGCTTGTGGCTCTGAGGGATTGGGATTTCTTTAACTGTTGCATGTCCAAAAGCTCTGGGTTTGACATGGCCTTGTATGTTAAGCAGAGATCGACTCTAAGTAGACGATATGCGACAGAGTATAGCTGGAGTTTTTTTAAGGCAGTCACCATAGGGCATCTGCTTTAGGCCTGTGATTCTTTTAGTGAGATAATGAGTACAATGCCCCTTTCGGCATGTACCTCACAAAGCACATGCAGCAGCTGGAGAGACCACAGAGGTTTCTCACCAGGAGAATCCAGGGCCTCAAACATCTACTTTACACAAATACGCTGAAGACCCTACCCATACAGTCTCATACAGACTCCTCACAGGTGAGGTCTGTCTGGCAAACAAAGCAATCTCAGATGACGTCTTGATGGGACTGCTGCATATCCGCAAGTCAAGCTCAACTCGAGTAACCTACATGCGTGACCTCAACCTGGTCTGTGATATCAATAGGACTTCTTGTCAGGACAGATTTTTGTCCCAGAGACTCGCTCTCCACATCAAGCAGAGTACCTCATTAACCCTTTTTAAACACAACCTGGGTAACTGGATGGGGAACAGAAAATACACCCCTGGGATTCCACCTGTGTCCCTGCTGGACAGGGGCATCGGGTGCCGACTTGTCGGAACATGGGCTAAATTCTTGGCTAGGCTTGTAAAGGCCTCAGGGCCAATAGCCTAGTAACTTCCTATGATCTAGGGGGCCTTTGTGATTTAGGTAAGGACTTAAGTAACCAGAAGTAAGAACAGCTGTCAGTGAGCATGAGTCAAGCTCCTGCATTGCCTCAATGCTCTTTTTGTTATCAGGGCGTGAAGAGATACACTCATGACTCCTACATCCTGTGTCAAGTACCTCAAACACCCCCAACCCTCTATCCTATGTAACATGCACCTCATACACCACATACCCCATTTCCTTTGTACCATGCATCTCATACACTTCTCACCCAAATATCAACTGTACAAAGTACCATGCACCTTATAAGCTACTCATTCACATGGCCTGTATACAGTGTACCATGCAGCTAATACACTCTCCATACTTATATCCTGTACATACAATGCAACTCATACTCTCCACCTTTACATTCCTTGTAACATTCACTGCATACACTTCCCATTCCTATTATCCTGTGTATCATGCACCTCATATACCACTCACCGCATATTTAGTGTACTATGCAACTCAAATCCACCCATCCACACCTCAACTATCCCATATTCTGTGCATCATGTACCTCATAATCTTCATCCATATATCCTAACCACAAACTACCATGCACTTCACCTCATACACTCACCATCCGCACATACTGTACACAATGCAACTCATATACACTTACACCTTTATTTCCTGTGTACCATGCACCACATAACTCCCCACCCATAAATCCTGTGTGCCATGCACCTCATATATGCTAAAAGCCCCCAGACCAATCTAAACAGGCAGCTAAAGAGGTTAATTAATACTTAAAAGGCTAAATTTAAAGAACAAGATCATCTCAGGTAAAGGGCAACTACAAATCTTTCTACAGTTATGTCGGTAACTTCAGGAGAAATACACAACAATGTGCAGAACTTATTGTACATGACATCACCCACACTGAACCAGAAGCTATTACCAACCTTTTGGCTAGCAGGTTCAGCTCAAATTTCTCTCCCCACTCCCCCTCGATAATTCAAAGAAAATACTGCATACCACAACCCCCCAATCATTACTAGGGAACAAATCATCAAAGCACTTTCCAATGCCAAAAATCACTGCATCAACGGGCCCTGATAACATCCAGGAATACTTAATAACAGCATGAAACATGATCTCTCTGGGTCCACTTGAGTCAATTTTCAACAGGAGCCTACAGTCTGTTTTTTTCCCCCAAGGAATGGAAGACAGCTACAGTCATTCCCCTGCACAACGGAGGTCCAGGTAATTACAGACCCATAAGTCTGACCAGACTCGTATATAAGGTCATGGAAAGAATCATCACGGACATGATAAATGAGGACATGGGTAACCTGCAAATGCTGGACCCATCACAGTTTTGGCTTTGTTAAAGGAAGGTCAAACCTATTAAATCTGGTGGACTTTTTTTAAGAGGGTCACCAAAGCATTGGATAAAGGCAAGACTGTGCACAAAGTTTACCTTGACCTGGCCAAGACATTTGATACAATACCCTACTCAGGCACACCAATTTCACTAATTTAGGTATAAACCTTTTTATCACCCACTGGATAGCCAATTGGCTCAATGACAGGACCCAGAAGATCAAAATAGGTGAGGGCAACTCCACCAAGAGGCCAGTAACAACTGGAGTTCCCTAGGGCTTGGTACTGGGCCTATTCCTTTTTGGCATCTACCTCTCTGAAATGGAAGCAAATGCTGAGGGTTTAATGCTGACTCAGTTTGCAGATAATTGCAAGCTGGGGGTTATCAACTACCTTGCAAAGACAAACATTCTTCAAAAAGGACTATCTTTGACTAACACATGGTGTCAAAACCATGGTCTTAAGCTCAATGCTAAGAAATGCATAATTTTACCCTTTGGGAATTCAGCCATCCTGGCTAACTACCATCTTGATAATATGCTCTTAGGAGTCGACCCAGTGGTCAGGGGTCTGGGTACACACATAGACAGCAGCCCTACCTTTGACCACCACGTGGCCACAGTGGTGAGGAAATCCTTTTATGATGCACAACTTATAAGCAAGGGTAAGGCATCTAGGTCCAATGAGGTCACTATCCCACTGTACACCACCCTTGTCAAACCATAGAGTACAATGCTCCCTTCGGTATGTACCTGACCAGGCATATACAGCAACTATAGTGGCCTCAGAGATTCCTTACAAAAAGGATACAAGGTGCAACAAACTTGCCTTATGCATAGCAAATTAAAACCATTTCCCTCTACTCAGTCTCCTATAGATTGCTGAGGGGTGATCTATGCTTGGCTTAAACAGCATCCACAAACCCCACAATTATGAATCTCCTGCATAGTCGTAAGTCAAATAGTACCAGAAATACAAGATCTAAGAACCTGAATTTTTGTCTGTGACAAAGAGCATGCTGAACAGACAGACATGTGTCCCAGAGAATGCACCTCCTACGGAACAGACTTCCCATCCATATGAAGCCGTTTGTCTATTACCCAGTTTAAGTGCAATCTAGACCAGTAGATGGGTGATAGGAAATTTACACTGGACCTGGCACTAATGTCCCTTATGCACAGAGGTAACTTACAAATGCCTGGCCCTCAATGTCCAACACGGATACAGGACATCATTTTTTCAGAGAAACTTGGCTAAGCTTAGAAAGGCCCCCTGGGTCATTAGCCTGCCTAGAAAGAATTTATGAATCTCTCCACCCCTACATCCTGTATGTCATGCAGCTCATTCACTCCCTACTCCAATATTCTGTGTACCACACACTGCAGTAGCCATGAAATACATCATGAACTGCACACCTCCCCTAATGCTCAGATACATCACAGTCCAAATCACCAATAACAGAGTACCCACATTGACAACTGTGCATATCTCTGTCTTCCCATGTACCATTTACCACACAGTGCCCATCCATCCTACTACATCTTAATTCCACCTCTCCTGCAATGTGCCATGCATCACAACCACATCACCTACTATGGGCATGTATCATGGAGTGTCCACCTCTCCTACTCTGCACATCCTGCAGTTCCCACCCTTTTGAGCTGTGCATTATAAGCATCTCATACATTGTACATCTATCCATTCCGTGCACATAGCTCAATAAGACCTCTTTAGCTGTTTATTATGCAACACTCATGGCACCTCCCTTCTTAATGTACATTGCTCACAGCTCTCACTGCCCCCCTTCCCTAATAGGCATTAAATATCTGAGACAGTCCTCCTCTCCATATACCTCCAACAGTGCCTACTTCTCCTACAGTGCACCGCATCCCTCAAAGAGTCCAATTCTCCTATTGAGCCCTCTGAGACAGTCCTCCTCTCCATATACCTCCAACAGTGCCTACTTCTCCTACAGTGCACCGCATCCCTCAAAGAGTCCAATTCTCCTATTGAGCCCTCCTCCTCTACTGTGAAGCTCACACATTGCCCAACCTTCTAAATGTGAATGATGCAGCTAATACAGTGACCACCTTGCTGTGAACCACAGACCTCACACAGTACCTACTTTACCTACTGTGAACCTCACACAGTGCCCATCACCCCTACTGTAAATCTCCTCTACAATGAATCATACACCTCAGACTGCTCATCTCTCAGACAGTGAACTACACCTTTGCACAATGCCCACATCTCCAGCTGTGAATGATACATTTAATATAGGGCCCACCATCCTTATTGTGAATCACACAGCTCACACAGTGTTCAGCCCATCAGTTCTACAAACCGTATACCTAATAAAATCTCCCTCTCCCCGGCAGTAAGAGGCACCACAGTTTTTATCCAATGTTGTGAACCACATAACTCATCGTAGTTTTCTTCTTCCTTACTGTGGACCATGCATCTCACACACCCTGAAAGCATACACTTTTCTCTACTGTGAGCAGGAGCTATCATAGTGTCTGCCATTGAGAAACTGTATAATGTATTATTATTTTTGTGTTTGGAATAAGGTAATAAGTCTATCAACTACACACTGCATTACATTTGCTTCATATTAGGAGAACACAGCAAGTCTAGCTAGTCTGCCCTTCGAAGTGCCTTAATATTCTGCCTCCCCTCCATCTGTTTCCTCTGGCCAAACCTCTCAACTTCTCAGCAAAATAATTCTGGACAAAGTAAAAAATAATGGGGTGAGAAAGGTCAAAAATCAAGGACAGTTATTAAATACTGCTCTTACAAAGCTGCTAGAAGAGCTTATAAAGTAGCATGGATTTTTAAATGACCATCTCGACCTTTATTCTCACTGATATCCCATCCTTCAGATCAGTCTCAGCCATTTCAAAAGCTCAAGGCCTTCAGCAAAGCTCGTGGGCATCCTTCTTCACCCATAATGCAACTCCCGAGGTTTCTCACATCTTGTTTGCTCCTAGTACTCTTACAGAGATAGCTTTTTATATATACATACATATATATATATATATATATGTATATATACATACATATATATATATATGTATATATATATATATATATATATATATATATATATGTATGTATGTATGTGTGTGTATGTATATATCTAAATATATATATATATATGTGTATGTGTGTGTGTATAGATATATATATATATATATATATATATATATATATATATACATATATGTGTGTGTGTGTGTGTGTGTATATATATATATATATATATATGTGTATGTATACGGATCCAAACTTTAATATCGAAAGCCCAATATCTCGACTTTCAAAATACCGATCCCAGAAAGTCGAGATTTTGGAATCTCGAAATGAAAACATGGAAAGAGAAAAAAAAAAAACTACTAAAATAATAATTCCACTGCCTCCCCCCCCCCACTTCTTAAATTAACTAACTCCGAGATTGCGCAACAGTGAAGAGAACGGTAATGCTCCTGTTCCGCTTACCATTCTGTTCACTGTAGCGCAATCTCGGAGATGGTATATGTAAGTTGTAGGGGGGGTGGGGGGTGCAGGGGGGCTTGCCCCCCTGCAAAACCATTTCTTTAGTTACTCCCCACCCCCTTTTTAATTTTGAGATTCAAAAATCTCTATGTTTGGAGAACGGTATTTCAAAACTCGAGATTTTTGGCTTTCGAAATTAAAAAGTGGACCCATATGTGTGTGTGTGTATATATATATATATATATATATATATATATATATATATATATATATATACATACATATACACACATATGGTAGGATGCACACTGCGGGACAGGTGAAGAAATGAGGACATAACAGCAGAAGCCAAAGTAGCTACAATTGCAGAAAAGATCAAAGAAGATCAAAGATCAAAGAAAACAGATTACGATGGTATGGGCACCTGTGTAGAAAAGCAGAAAACAATCTGGTGAGGGAGATTTGGGACAGAGAGGAAGAAGGTAAGAGGAAGGAAGGGCGTCCAGCAGAGAGGTGGATGGATTGTATGAAAGAAGATCTGCGACAGTCAGGCATGAGTGTTGAAGAAGGCAGGAGAGTGCCATTGAATCGAGAGAGTTGGCGACAGTTAATACGATACCCCGACCCCATGTAAATGG